>NW_024349227.1:1895948-1897447 GCF_902729225.1 Pteropus medius | reverse complement strand
GTGTGCGTGTGCGCGTGCGTGTGTGCGTGTGCGTGCGTGTGTGTGCGTGTGTGTGTCAAATATACACAAAGGTGGAGAGACTAGAATGATCCTTCATATTTAGTACTTCACAATATATTGACGTGAAATCACGTGATATAAATTTAACAAATTCAAGATGAACAATTCGGTCACATTTAGTAGATTCACAATGTTGCGCAGCCACCATTGTTCTCTAGTTTCAAAATTCTTTGTCGCCGCAGGAGAATACCCCACACCCATCAAGCCGTCACTCCCCATCTTCCCCTCTCTCCATCCCTTGGTACCTTCTAATCCGCTTTCTGTCTGTATGGTCTGGGCATTTTACATGATAGAAACTATACTTCTTTCATCTGGTTTTCACTAATCCATGTTGTAGAATGTGTCAGGACATCATTCCTTTATGGCTGAATAATATTTTATTGAATGTATACACCACAACTTATTTATTCATTCATCCGTTGATGGACTCTTGGGTCGTTTCCACTTTTGGGCTATGAAAATGTGTGCACATGTACTTGTTTGAGTAGTTGTTTTCAGTTCTTCCATGTATATGCCTAGGAGTGGAGTTGTGGAGCCATGTGGTAATTTTATGTTTAACTCGTAGAGGAACCGCCAAATTGTTTTCCCACTTTATATTCCTACCAGCGATGCACTAGGGTTCCAGTTTTTCTGTATCGTCCCCCTGGTGCTTTTCTTTTGACTTGAAGATCACCCCTCACGGTTTTACACACTGGGCTCAGTAAGGCAGGTGCTACCTTTTTCTCAAAATAGGTCCCTAAGCCCACTCACCTTAGGCCTGTGAGCTTGGCCGCTTCTAGCACTTGGCATTCCACGTCTCACACTGGTTCTGCCTTCCTCAGCTTTGGTTCTCTTAGGTCAGGGAACTGGACCCTGAGGAGCTGGATGGCTCTGCTGTGGTCATGCTGAGCGGAGGAACCAGGGCAGCTGCAGTTTCCAGCAGGCCTGTCCCTGCCCTCATAACTCCAGGCCTGTTGGCTGGTTTCTGGGCTGGGCTGGCCTGCCTCCCACGTGCCCTCCCAGCTCCGCCCCTGGAAGCCCATTGTGTGAACACGTGGGATCTCAGAATTCTTGGCTGTGCTGCTAGAATGGAGTTTTTGCTCAGGTTGGGCACCCCAGAATGACAGCCGGCTCTCAGGGGGTCCAACGTAGGTGGTGTAGTAATTTCCTATGGCCGCTGTAACAAGGTACCACAGACTGGGGCCTTAAAGGGTGGAAATTAATTTCCTCGCGGTTCTGGAGGCTGAAGGCCAAGATCAAGGTGCTGCTGGGTTGATCTCTTTTGTGGCCTCTCTCCTTGGCTTGTAGATGGTCGTCTTCTCCCTGTGTCCTCACATGGGTTCCCTCTGTACATGCCTGTGTCCTCATCTTCTCTCTTTATAAGGACACCAGTCATATTGGATTTGGGCCCACACTAATGACCTCATTTTACCTTAATTACCTCTTTAAAGGGCCAAAAT
>NW_024349227.1:1895464-1895892 GCF_902729225.1 Pteropus medius | reverse complement strand
TGGTGGAGGACACAGCTCAGCCCCTAACAGGTAGACAGAGCAGCAAGAGTGCATAATGGCAAGGCAGGCAGAGAGGCTGGAAGGGGTGGGGGTGGGGGACCTTGTGATTTTTCTGGGCTCCTGTTTGATTTCAGAGTAACTCTCATGCAAATATAGAACATGTGGAGGAGGGGAGAGTAATGGTGGCAGTGAAGAGGGCACTGGGGGCTTCTGGGAGGTGGGAAAGCAGTGTCCATGATCAATAATTTATTCCTGGATACCACGCAGGAGGGCGTCGCCATGGCAACAGGATGGCTCTGAGTGGTTGGCCTGACAGTTGCCTCTCAGAGCTGCCTCTCCTCACTCTGCTCTTCTCTCCCCCTCTCCCCTGCCCCCTCATTTTTCTTGTGTGTCTTGAGAGCCTTTTGTGGAGTGGAACCTGCCTGAGC
>NW_024349227.1:1891459-1895440 GCF_902729225.1 Pteropus medius | reverse complement strand
TCAGCGTGGGGCTCATAACAGCTGTAGCAGCCCCTTCCCCACCTCTGTGTGGCCCCAGGAAAATGACCAGAGTCATAACCTGACTCCTTTTTCTGGAAAGACTCTCCAGAGGTCATCGTAGTAGCTTTCCAGGCCTCTTGCCTTCATGCCAGTGTTCAGAGTGCTGCTTTTTCTCACAGCCTATCCCTCCACATCACCACACGGTGTTAGGTGCCTCTGCCCTCGGGGACATCCACTCAAGCAGAGCAGCTGGACAGGGCCTTCCCCTGCCTTAGCCCACAGGTGAGTTGTCCGTGTCACCACCATCACTGGTGGTTGATCCATCATTCCTTCCTCCTGGCCTTGGTGGACAGGAAGATGCCAGGAGTGTATAGCTAACCAGAAAGTTTGTACTCCCCAGCATGCTGTTAGTTCCGCGGTGCCACATAGAGGGACCCAGTAAGTATTTGTGCCGTGGTGTGCAATAAATGAAAAGGGGGTCCGAAAGGGGCCTCAGAGAATGATAGAGTCAGGAGTAGGCTCTGACTCTGAGCAGACTCCCACGTGGGTCGCTCTCCCAGTCTTTCCCAGAGGCTGAGTCTTCAGTCCAGCAGCCGTACTGAGCTTCAGCAACTGAGAATATTGAATTTTTAAAGTTATTTTTCATATGCATTACAATTCACTGCTCCCCTGATTCACTGGCTGTCACAACTAATAAGGGATCTGGGTGTGTAATAACCATTTAAGACTTAATGTTATTAGTCTTGTAATTGCTGCTAAGGGTCTTGTCTGTTCTCTGAATTTGTAAATCCTCATGCTCAAAGATTAAGAAAACATACCCCTAAGCTGGAGGCTGCCCAGGGCGTGGGGGTTTGGAGACCAGCCTCGGCAGTGAGTTTTCTGATAGAGCCTGAAGCCAGAGGTGCGGATATGCCCAGGGAGCATCTGTGAGCCCCTGAGGATGGAGAGGGGAAGGAGGGTGCCCTGCATAGGAGCATGGCCTGGGTTGTCCTCATGACAAGCAGCTGCTGGTGGAGAGAAGAGCCTTATCTCCAGGGAAAGGCCAGGTCCCGCCCTGCCCCCTTCCCAGGCTCACAGGCTCAGAGTCCTGATGGCCCAGAAGAGATAGCAATGATGTCCTAATCAGATGGTCCTGATGCTGCAGGCAGAGATTAGAGTTGACAGGAAAACCAGCTGTATTAGAAATGGCCTCCTCTGGCTTGATCACTAGAAATGCTCCCACTTGTCCCCAGAGGGGATCTTTTCCCACACGTGGCTCTGTTGAGTCCTCATCGAAAAGTGTTTATTATGGGTTTGATAGTTTTGCTGTGGTGAAGGGCCAGGGCACACGGCTGATTGTCACTGGTTTGCGGGCCAGTGTCCTCGCATCACCCTTTTTTCTCTCCTACCTGTGAAGGTCCCAACGCTGCTGCCTGTGAGCGCCGCCGGCCAGGCCGGGTCTGCTGCCCTCTGCGCAGCATCTCCTTCCAGAAACCAGCGTGGAAACCCTGCCTGCTTTGTGTGTGTGTGTGTGGTTAAATACACATAACATAAAATTTAACATTTTAACCACTTCAGAGTGTACATACAGTTCAGTGACATTTAGTACATTCGCAATGTTGTGCACCATTGTTACTCTCTAGTTCCAGAATATTTTCATCGCCCCAAAAGGAACCCCCCTACCAATCAAACAGTCACTGCTCATTGTCCCCTCCCCCAGCCCCTAGCAACCACGAATCTGTTCTTGTCTCTACCAACGTGCTTATGCAGGGGATTTCATGTCAATGACACTATACAGTATGGGCCTTTGTGTCCAGCTTCCTTCAGTTACCATAATGTCTGCAAGGTTTAGCCACATCGCGGCATGTGTCAGTACTTCATTCCTTTTCGTTCCTGTTCCACTCTCTGTTTACCGCATTTCACTTATCCGTCGATTATTGATAGATATTTGAGTTGTTTCTTGTGAATAATGCTATTAGGAACATTTGTGTGCAAGTTTTTGTTTGAGCGCCTGGTTTCAGTTCTTTTGGGTATACACCTAGGAGTGGAGTTTCTGGGTCATATGGTAATTCAGTGTTTAACTTGTAGAGGAAACACCAGACTTTGCATACTTCTTTACATGTGCCAGTCTGTCTTCCTTTGAGAGTGGGAGGGAGCAGCCTGCTCTCTATGCCCACTCCTGGCTATAACCTTTGGTGGCTACTTTTGGAATGTTTCTAATTCCTAGACCCCGGTCAAGACACAGTGATGTGGGTGGATACAACAGAGGCGTCTAGTGGTGACAGGAGTGATTTCTAAGTGTTTTAATGGTATTAGCAGATCTTACTCACCCGCACACATGCTGTCTTCCGAAGCTGCACCACTTGGGGGCTGCGATGGAGCCAGTGTCCAGAACCTTGTTTCGTCCTCCCTAGGAATAGTCTTCAGAGATCTTTCCCTGGTGATCATCCTTTGATTTAGACACTAAACAGCATTCCCAACTGCATCACTCACCATCTTTCTCATTTTGGGCTCCACCTTTCAACTTGAAAACAACAACAATAGATCTACCCTCATAGGACAAAAATTTGCCACTATGGGGCCCATCAAAAGAATATGCTACAGGCTTTGAAAGTAGTTCCGAAAGGAAGCTTCAGAAACGTTCTAAGCACAGGCGGTGGATGCACTGTTGGAATATGCAGACAGCCTCCTGAGGGAACGTCTTTGAAGGAGACAGCACTCATTTCAATATATAAATTCTGGTTGTTCATTTAAAAGATTTGTCACAAGGCTTTATTTGCACACAATAAAAAGACAGTGTGAATGGTTATTGAATTATGTACACCTCCAGGAAATCAAAGAAAGATTTGCATTTTAGTTTTAGGGAGATGAAGTCCAAAATATAACCTGGAAGTGTGTTGGGATAGTTAACCCAAAATCGCATTGTCCAATTTCTGGGTAGGAGAAGGATCAGTGAGGAGCCCAAATGCTTAGGACAAGCATCCCCATTCTTCATAAAGGTTAGTGGGGCAGTTCGGTTATACCATCCATCAGTCTGACTGTGAAGGGGGCCACATACAGACTTTGCATTTTGATTATTCTCCATCTTTGGGGGTGATGTGAGAAGAAAGGAGGCTGGTGAGAAATATAGGTGAACTGGTATCTCGGTGAGTTGAGTTTTTAAAATTTTTAAATAGCGGGTATCTTGCTGTAGCCTGGACAACCCAGGGCTGTCCTTTAAAGGTTAAATATTTTAGCCAGCTTTGGTAGTCTGGCAAAGAAGCTTTGCACAAAGCCCCTAGGCCCGTGTGCTGGTCTCTTTGACATACTGGATGGTGGTTTTTCTTCCTCACTGAAAAAGCTGAAGTCAGCAGTGAAGGAGATGGTTGGTGGGTCAGAGAGTGTAGTCTGGTTCTTACAAGATTTTAGGAACAGTTTGGAAGCTGGTGACATTGTCCCCATTTTATAACCAGGCCCGAAAAGTAGATGTCAAGGTCAGCGGAATTTCAGAGCCAAGAATAGATCCCTTCGCCATTCCGTCACCACAGTAACTCACTCCAAGGTTTGAAGAATGTCACCCCTGGGGGCATAGCGCTCTGAAAACGGTTTCATGTCTTTGTCTCTTTTATCCCAGCAATCATTTATTTGGGGTAGATATAGATGGATTTGATAGCAAAGCAGAGAAAGATGCTGCAGTTACTTTTTTTAATTTATTGCAGTGAAAAAATATATATATCATAAAATTTGCCATTGTAACAATTTCAAGTGTTCAGTAGTTCACTGACATTTAGTACATCCATAGTCTTGTGCAGCTCTCACTACCCTCTATCTCCAAAGCTTTTTCATCACCCCGGATTGAAATTCTGTAGCCAGCAAGCAGGAACTCCCCATCTCTGTTCCTCCCAGCCCTGGACGCTCTCGTCGACTTTCTGTCTATGAATCCTAGTCCAGATCATATTAAGTGGAAGCATACGATATTTGTCCCTTTGTTTCTGGCTTATTTCACACAGCATAATAATTTCA
>NW_024349227.1:1617932-1891448 GCF_902729225.1 Pteropus medius | reverse complement strand
AGCATACGATATTTGTCCCTTTGTTTCTGGCTTATTTCACACAGCATAATAATTTCAAGGTTCATCGATGTCACATGTATCAGAACTTCATTCCTTTATATGGCTGAGTGATGTTCCATCGTATGGACAGACCACATTTTGTCTATCCATTCATCCAACGATGGGCGCTGGAGTTGTTTCCAACCTTTGGCTACAGTGAGTAATGCTGTGATGAACACTGGTGTATAAGTATCAGTTTGAATCCCTGTTTTCAGTTCTTTTGGGTAGGAATTGCTGAATCATATGGTAATATTATGTTTGTTTTTTTTTGAGGAACTGCAAATTTTTTTCCATAGTGGCTTTACCATCAGCCATGTAGGAGGGTTCCAGTTTCTCAACATCCTCGCCAATGGTGGTTATTTTCCATTTTACGGATAACTATCCTAGTAGGTATGAAGTGGTATCTCATTATGGTTTTGATTTGCATTTTCCTAATGATTAGGGATGTTGTGCATCTTTCATTTGCTTTTAGTCATTTGTACATTTTCTTTGGAGAACTATCTGTTCAAATCCCATGCCTGTTTTTAGATTGGATTTCTTATCTTTTTGTTGTCAAGTTTTAGGACTTCTTTTTATATTCTGCACATTAAACCCTTACCAGCTGTGTGATTAGCAAGTATTTTCTCCCATTCTGCAAGTTGATTTTTCACTTTCTTGTTAATGTCCTTTAATGCACAGAAGTCCAATGATATATTTTTTTCTTTTGTCGCTTGTGCTTTTGGTGTCACATCTAAGAATCTGTTACCAAACCCAAGGCCGTGACGATTTACCTTTAGTTTTCTTCTAGGAGTTTTGTGATATTAGCTTTTTTGTTCAGGTTGTTGATTAATAATTCCGAGTTTATTTTTGTGTATGGTGTGAGGTAGGGGTCCAACTTCATTCCTCTGCGTGTGTAAATCTAGCTATCCCAGCATCATTTTTTGAAGAAACTGTTCTTTCTCCATTGAGTGGACTTTGCACTCTTGTCAAAAGTCAGTTGGTCATAGATATATGAGTTAATTTCTAGACTCTCAATTCTATTTCATTGGCCTTGCCTAGTCTTACGCCAGTACCACACTGATTTGACTACTGTAGTTTTATTGTAGGCTTTGAAATCAGGAAATATGAGTCTCTGATTTATTATTCATTTTCGAGATTATTTTGATTATTCAGAGCCTCACATAGACTCGGGTCATGCCACTCCGGGTGCCCCTCACAATCTTTTCACAGGCTCACTTCTGAGTGACTTGCTTCTCGATGGCTGCTCCCAGCCTGTGTAATCCTGGAGTCTCAGCACTAAGTGGGCCTCAGAGGTGCTCGTAGCCAGCCTCCCATCCATGCTGGATTTCTATGGCTCCTCCAACAGGGCTCACCCAGCTTCTGCTCAAAAACTTCAGACAGAATCCTTCATGACAGCAAGTTTCCTGTTATAATAGAATTAGCTTCCCATTCTGGGAAGACAGGTTTGTACACCCAGAGATGAGACTAGACCTTTAGCCACAGCAGGTAACAGTTAACAAATATGGTTGGAGGGCCTCCCTCAGAATTGCCTAGCCCTGCCCTGACCCCTTGATTCCTGTGGGCAGTCACTGGCCACACTCTGGCAAGGTCCACAGTCCTCCAGAGCATTTTATTGCCAATCTATTCTGATGTGGAAGAATAGGTTGGTTGGGCATAGCACATCCATCCTCTTAGAAGGGGGCTTTGGCTAGCAGGGGTGGTGTGGGGAGACCACTCGGCTGCCTGCTAGGACAGGATGGAGCTCCCACAGGCATACCAGCTGTTGCTACAGCCATTCTGTGCTGATGTGGGCTCTATTCTGTGAATGTGACCCACTTTCAGACCTGACAATTCTCTGCCCCCACTGCGTTCCTCCCCTCTGAGTGCCCACTCTGCCTACTGCTTGAAAGCCACTGGAGTAGTCTCCCTGGGTTGAGAAAGGGGCTGTTATCTGAGGGATTGGCCATCATGGCTGCCGCCATGAGGAGAAGAGCCAGGCGAACCAAAGCAGTGGATGGTGGGGGGCAGCTACCCTCTGGGTACCCCCGAATCTGAACGCTTGCCTGATTTTCTCAGAATCTGACTTTCTTGTATTCCTCTTCCACATGGGATTAACCTGTCTGTACCCTGCTGATATGGAAAAGTGGCTGCCTCTGCCCTCCACCTGTGACGTCCCTCTCCATTCTGGCTCTGAACCTTCAGGCCAGCACCTTCCACTCTGGTGGTGCCTTTCTCAGCTATCTTTCCCACACTCCTAAAACTCTGCCAGCCCCATGCTCATCACAGGCAAGAGAAATGGCTCAGCAGCGGCCCCCGGGAGAAGACTGGGCGGGGGACAAGGTGTGGGGCTGGAGAGGGCCAGGGCCAGGCAGCTGGGCTGTTGACTTGAAGCTCAGTACGAGGCAAGAATGCGATGTGCTGGTCAAAACGGCAAGCGAGAGGAGCTTCCTCAGGCGAAGGGCAGACCAGGGCCAGGGCCGCCCTGTGCCCATGCCGGGAGTGTGTTCCGCTCCGGGCACCATGCATTGCACATGCTTTTTCTTATTAGCAAAAGTAATTTATGTTCTTTGCAGAAAATTTAGAAAATATAAATAAGCACAAAGGAGAGAATGCAAATTATCCAAAGATCGCCATTCTTATCCTCTTTTCTGTAATCTGCTTTTTTCAATTAATAGTTTTTCATATTACTAAAATATTCTTATGCGTTATTTCATCAGTTTAATGACTACGTACTACTTCACTGTTGATGATAGTAAGAGTGGAAGATTTTTTTTCTTAGCATTTACCATATGTATCAGGTACTATCATTCATTGATTCTTTGTAACTCAAGATTGATATTCTTAATATCTTAATTATACAAATAAAGAGAGCGAAGCACAGAGAGGCCAAGTAACTCGCCCAAGGTAACAAAGCAGTAAATGGCAGAACCAAATTTTGAACCCAGGTCTTCTGGCTCTAGAGCCCTTATTTCCATACTCTCCTGCCTGTCAAACCATGTACATGCCGTAGTTTATCATTTCCCCTAGTGATCGCTGTTTAGGTTGTTTCTAATTTTTACCATCATAAACATTATTCTGATGAAAATTCATGTGACTTCGGTATTCTAATTATCCTTGATTATTTACTTAAGATCTAACTCCCAGAAATGGAATTTATGGAACAAAGGGCATAAATGTTTTTAAGACTTTTCAAGGTTTTTTCAAATTTAGCTCCAGGGGGACGTTATCAAGGTACACTGTCACCAGCAGTAGAGGAGGGCTGGGCCTTAGACTTTGAGAGGAAGCCTGACTCACTGAAGTCTGGCTAGTGTAGGGGAAACGGGACGGTGCAGTGAATGGAAATAGTTTTATGAGGAGCAGCTGAAGGGGCTGGAAGTATGTAGCCTAAAGAAGACTTGGAGTGTTGGAGGGCGGTGAGGGCCACACTCATGGCTGTAATCAAACCTGTAATGGGCTATCGATTGGAAGAGCCCCAAGGCCCTAGAGCAGAAGTGGACCAGAGGGCAGAATTTGAAGTTGTGGAGAGCCATTGTCCTGTGCAGGGCCAGCACATGGCCTTGGACGGGCAGGGTGGGTGTTGAGTAAATGTTACACGGCCCACTGCCATCCTTGGCTTGGGTTCATGTAGGGTATGCATGTGGGGGAGGGCCAGTACTACCCATGTCACACTGTGCGCCCCCACAAAACATTACGTCTCTGAATCTTAAGAGCCTGGCCCGGCCTGGTACCTCTCTTCATCTATCCCCTTGGAGCCTGAGCAGCACAGCCTGGCTTGTGTCATGGGCCACACAACTCCTCCATTATGTATGAGGGGGACCCAGTGGTGAGAGAGTGAGCAAGCCGGGGGTTGGGGCTGGTGAGTGGTTATTAATAAACAAGTATATTGTGTGGAGTTCCATTCACGGCACTCTCAGAGGACGTGGTGGGCTTGAAATAATAAAGCCCTGTTTATGCCATGGAGGGGGGGTCGGGGAGGTGGCAGGTGGGCGTGGTGAGGAGCCGGGAGACCAGGGCCTGTTTTGATTTCACCCCGGGCAGGGCTGCTGTGTTTGCTCTGAGACCGGCATCCAGAGGGAGGATCTAGCTGGGGTTTAGCTCAGGCCTACGTCTGCCTCCTGGATGGCCTGAGGTCTAAGAAACGCCTCGCTTTCCATCCCTACCTGTCCCCATGGAGGGAGACTGAGAAGACATCAGATGAACCGAGCCACGTCTCCTTCAGGAGGGAAGGAGGACGGTCAGCTGTACCCTGTTTCTTAGCCTCCCGTTCCCACGCCATTCCTCCTTCCGGGTGAGTCCTTCTGCTTGGGCTTTCGAACCCTCTAAAGTGGCATGTGTTAGATTGTGCAGAGTTTCCTGGTGATGCTGGAATTGTGTTTGTGCACAAGGTCTGCAAGAAGCTTCCTAGCCAAGGACCGGACCAGTTTTGTGTTGGGATCTGCAGAATGAAGCAAGCAGGCTGGAGGGGAGAGAAGTGATTATAATGAATGAGCTAAACATTAAGAGGAATAGAGACGAGGAGCAAGGATCCCGGTCCCTGGTGTGGGTGAGCAGAGGACCTTCGTTCTGAGGAATGAAGGTGTCTGGGAAAATGAGATGCCCAAGAGCATTTTGGCAGAGGGACAACTCGGGACTGTGTCTCTAATTGCAAAGTCTGCGTTAACTCTGTGACTTGACGCTCAGCCCCTTCCTTTCTCTCCTTCAACCCTTTGCTCTGCTCTCCACCATCCCAGACCAGCCCTCTCCCTCCAGCCCAGCCCATCTCACTCAGTCTTGGCATCTCTGCCTCTTGGGCCAGGAATTTAGAGCTACCAGTTGGGAAGCAGTAAGAAGAGGCCATTTTGCTGTCACTGACTTCTAGAGATGGAGAGCGTGTCCTGGTTCAGGGGAGTCTTGGTTTTCTGTCACTTAGTGGTGAACCAAAACAAGGAGAAAGCCAGGGCCCAGGCAGGCCTGGGTCACCTGGCTCCATTAGGAGCTCATGGTGCTCCCTTTGACTTTTGCAAGTGGCCCAGAGCTACCCTCTGTCTAAGATGTATGCTGGTTAAACGTGAGCTGGGAGGGAAAAGGCCAGTGGCGGGGACTGTCTGCTCCTCCTTCCTCATGGTGCAGGGCTCCCTGTGGCAGGCATTTGGACCCAGTGACTTTAAATTTTTGTTTGGATTGAAGATTGAGTTACCCTTCTTAACCCAGGAAAGCTTGAGGCTGCATTAGAGCCAAAATGGGCTGATTCTAAGTTATTAGAAGAACGTTGCATCCCTGGCTCGCTCCAGAAGGGAACTTCCCCAGAGGCAGCTCCCCTGCCCCTCTGCCCCAACCAGGGCAGAGTGTCAGGGACTCAGAGCTGTGCAGGCTACTCCCACACCCCTGTACCTAGAGCAAGCAGCACAGCTTCCTTGAGCACAAGCATCCTCAGCAGCACCTGCCTTGGCCTGGCCTCAGCTGTGGGATGCGGAGGGGGCTCTGCAGCCCCTTCTTGGGCCCTCCGTTCCTGCAGACGCTATGGACACTTGCTTCTGAAGAAGCAGTAACTATTCTTAGACGCATCTGCATGCTCCTAGGAGCACTGTGTCTGTGACGTATGTGCTGGGCTGGATGCTCTTCTACTCAGAGAGGGTGTGAGAGCTGGTGACATAGCTGGAGGTGGGAGTGGAGGTGTATGTAGTCAGCCTGGCTGGGCACTTGGCCTGGAGGAATGACCCAGCGTCCTCCACCAGGCTTTTCGGGGGATCCTACCAGCTATGTCTCATGGTTGTCAGTTGCTGTGGGAGGTTTTTGGAAGGTCCAGCTACAGCGACAAGGGCCTTCCTCACGGGGCAGGCAGGCTGAGTCACGCTGTGGGCACGCCCTTCTCTGAAGCTGTACACTCATGGTGTACCAGGAGGAATCAGCAAGGCAGCCTTCCCCAGTAATGGGAACACCGTCAGCAACCGTAACACTGGCACCTGTTCCCTGAGAGCTCGCTCCAGGATTGGCACTGCTCTGAGCATTTGATGTCAGTCCTCTCGTGTAAACCTCCTGATGACCTTTGCTATCCTCCTTCTGGCATTCATAAAAGTGAGACTCAGACAAGTTACGCACACTGCCCCGTGTCACAGTGTCAGTGACTGAGCCAGGTGTCCACCTAGCTCAGGGGCCAAATCTCTTGGAGCTCTTATGTCATGTTGGCTCCAACAACGTGCCTTGTTTTGGTGGCCACAAGGACTGAGGTCAGATGCAAGGAAAGACTTCCCAACAGTGAGCAGGTCCTTCTTCCTTAGAGATTTTTGAGAAGCATCTAGCTCTTCAGGACGGTCCTCCCTGCAGGCTGGACTCTGCATGGATGACCAGTCAAGGGAGTTTTTTCAATGGCCTGTCCATGGAAGGGGCTGGGCCATGAGTCAGTAATACAGGGAGTAACCGCCAGCAGCTTCTGGGCGCACCAAGTGTCCAGCTGGGATTTGGAATGTGGGAAAAGGCCGGGGAGGCCAGAGAATTTCCCAGGCCCGAAGAGGACGGCGCAGGGAAACCGCCCTGGGAGCTCTTGAGCGGCCTGTGGGTCAATGGAGCTTTCGTTTCCGCCTTCCAGTCAGATGTGACTCGTTCCCCAAGGCGTCCTCGGCCTCAAGGAAAAGTGTGCTAGGGACGGTGCGTGCATATGAGTAATATTAATGCGTGTCTTGACAGCTAAATGTGTGCGATGATAGCGTATTATGTGTGTGTCGATGTCGTCATTATCTTGGTATATTAATGCATTATGCGTGTGTAATGGCCAACAAATGTATTAGTAATAAATTGTGTGTAATGCGTGCGTGTTAATGCGTGTATATGCATTAATGCATTATTATTTATTGTGTAAATAATGTGATGCGTGTGTGTGTGTGTGTGTGCGTGTGCGTGTGCGTGTGTCTAGTATGGCGTGTGTGTGTGTGTGTGTGTGTGTGTGTCCGTCTTCCCTCCCTGCCGAGTGACAGGTGGGTGCAGCCAGCACCCTGGAGGAGGCGGTGGAGTGCCAGACCGGTGGGTGGGTGTGGAGTCAGGCTGCCTGGGTTTCCGCCCAATTCCACCCTTGGCAGGGTGACTCCCGGTTTCCTCGTCTGTCAGCTGTGATATTAATAGCGCTTGCCTCTTGGACTTTGTGAAGATAAGTGAACTCATCCATGAAATCTTTTAGCACAGGAGGAAGAGAGGAAGATCCCTCTGTCCAGGGCCATGTGGCTGCTTCAGTCTCCCTCCTGCCCAGCCCCAGACTGTCGTATGCTGCGGCCCTGCATGTGCCCGGTGCCTGCATGTGCCCGGTGCCTGCATGTGCCCGGTGCCGCTAGCGCTGTCTCTCCTGTTGCTCGCCTGGGCTCAGGTTAAACACCCGGCAGTCCCCTGGCTGCTTCCTGCTGCCACCCCTCTGAGCCATAGGAGCCAGGGAGATGCCCACGGTCCAGGTCTTTGCTCCCTGGGCTGCCTTCGGCCTCATTTATTTCTGGTCTCTGGAGGTGGGAGTTCTCTTCCAGTTTATGCCTCTGAGTCTTCCCCACAGTTCAGCTGGTGTCCAGTTGTTTGGGCGCCAGGGAGTGCAGTCTCGGCTTTGTCCTGCCCCCTGTCTCTCCAGGGCCCTTCCCCCTGCTCTTGCACTCCCCACCCACCATCCTGCATCCACCCCAGTCTCCCCGCCCTGGGCTCCTCGTCCTGACTGCATCTGCCCCGGGTCCTTCCCTTTCTCCGCCACCTCGCTTCTCCCCTTGCCGTGTCCCTGGTCTGAGCACCATCCAGTTCATACTTCTCAGAAATTCCAGGACACGTTGCATGCCTAAAGCAAACATCTGCTGACATTTAGAAATACTTAAAGGCCCACATTTTTATTTCTTTGTGAACACAGAATATTCTCCTTCTGGCATAGGAAACTAAAAAGAGGGCCTGGTGATGAAGGCAGCCCACATACAGAATCGCTTTTGAAAAGGAGAGGTAACTTCTCCCCACTTTGCTTTAGACAAGGTCAGCATGAGGGGGTTGGGTAGAGGAGAGCAGCATGTGCTTTCTGGCTGCCCCCAGTCACTGCCCTGTGCTTTGGGTATACGTCCTCGTTCAGTCCCTTCGATAACCTGATGAGGCAGATTCCACAATCCCCATGCTGTCTGTAGGAGGGGAAACAGAGAGGGTAAGTAAGTTGCCTAAGGTCACACAGTGATTAAGAGTCAGGACGCGAGTGTGGGTATTTTTGTTTCCTCTGCGGTCATGCAGCCTGTAGGAGGAGCTGGGCTGGAGAGGGGATGTTAGTACAGACACATCTGAATTTTGGTTACCCGGAGCCGGATTTCTGCCTCTGAGCAAATGCACACGTCCCGTTCGTGCCCCTTCTTGCGGACTCTTCATCCCTCGGTTGTGGGCCTCTCTGGAGGGAAGAGGGGGGACCCCAGCCTTCTACCACTCTTCGTCTTCCTCCAGGTTAGACCAGGAATATAGTGACACTGCTGAAGCCGCCAGCCTCCCAGAAGCCAAACGTGCCTATACTATATTTTGCTGGAAGAAGGAGAAAGAAAAGCAGAATCAGGAATCTGGAAGTGCCTGAGTAATACAGTGTTAGAAAGTCAGGGTACTTCTCCCTGAAAACAAGCCATAGGGAACATTCTGCAAAATTTTTGCAGATTGTCCAGGAGGCCTGTGGGCTGGAAACCTGTACAACCCATAGAAATAACTGCTCCGGTCTCCAGGCTCTGGGCTCCTCTGAGAGCCTCCCCCTCCCCACAGCCCTCCGCTCCCCTGCTGGCGGCTCTTTGTTGAAGGGGACAGAAGTGACAGGGTAATGGGCCTAAGCACACACCAAAAGCCAGTGGTAGGTACCAGCCTCCACAAATCCCCAACCAAGACAAGATGTTATTAACTAGTTCTGAGGGAGCATTTGGTGCTCTAACTTCCATCAGGAGAGGTCTGATGGGGTCTTTGTTTGCCTGACTCTGAAATTCTGGGGTTGATGGGAGAAGCGGAGGCAGGAGGGGTCTGCAGGCGCCTTCGATTCGGCCTAGAATCGCGGGGTAAATACAGTCATTTGGGATGTGTTGTCACCCTTCCTGAGCCTTTAACATCTGCCTCCTAAATTACTACTAAAACCTGGGACTCTCTTACCCAAGCTCTTAGGTTTGTTTGTTTGTTTTTTTAACTTTTAAAATCAACTATTGAGATATAATTTACATTCAATAAAATGTACTCATTTTAAGGGTGCAGTCATTTGAGTTTTGACAAATGTATACACCCATGTAACCCCCATTCCAGTCAAGATATAGACTATTTTATCACCCCTGAAAATTCCCTCATCCTATTTGCAGTCCATCCTCCTGGCCCCAGGCAACCACTGAACAGCTTTCTGTCCTCGTGGGGTCTTGCCTGTTCTAGATATCCCCGTCTGCAGTATGGTGTCTTCGTGTCACTGCTGGAGTTTGCTGAGCCCCAGGGAAGAATAAGAGTTATCTGAGACACACACGTCTGGTGTCCGTACCCTCTCTACCCTCCTCTGAGCCCTCGGCCCCCTCTCTCTCGTTCACGGCCATGGTATGCCAGGGTCTGCGGCAGGAAGAAGACCTCTGCCTCGGCAGTGAGACATGGGAGGGAGAGGAGATGGGAGGGAGTTTTGGCCTGTGGCTGAGGAACTCAGGACGTGGAGGATGACCGTCGACCAGGAACTGGATGTGGGGCTCCTGGAGGCAAGCCCCGGGCAGTGTGGGCCTGGGGAGGCAGCTGGGATGTCCTGCCTCCTGCCGCAGGCTTTTTCACCACTGTCCCAGGTCCTTGCCATTCTTTGCATGGAGGTGGGCGTGAACGCTGCTTTCCTAGGGAAGATTTAACCTGGAGTTCTGGGTTCTTTTGAGTGAACTGAGGGGCAGGGAGGCAGCGACAGCCTTCAGAGTACAGCCGCAGGTGAGATGCTGGAGGGACCCGGCCAACTCCTCACACCGTGGGGTCGGGTCCAGCCTGTGGGGTCTGGCAGTGAGGTGTGTGCCTTGCCTAGCATGGGGGTGCTGGAGGACAAGGAGCAGAGAGCTTGGCTTGCTGGCCACCCTGTCCTGCTGACCCCATGGACCAATACCACACTCCTCTACTTGTGCCCAGGGCTGCAGCTTCTCCTCTCCCTGGACAGTCAGAGGGCAGCAGACAGGACTGATCGTAGGAGGCAGCCTGTTTGAGACAGACACGGTGCTAAGGATTTGCTGTACTTTGCCTGACCTTTCTGGGATCCAGATGACCCATTTCTATAAGTGGTCATATTTTAAGAGTGCTTTCAGCCCTTGGGAAAAACGGATACCAACTAAAACTAAGATATTGTCATTAATGGTATTCTTTTCTTTTCTACTATTATTATTTCATTGTGGTAAAATATACACAATATAAAATTGACGATTTTAACCATTTTTTAGTGTCCAGTCCTCTGATGTTAAATATATTCACATTATTGTCCAACCATCACCATTGTCCATCTCTAGAACTTTCATCCTCCTCAACTGAAACTCTGTCCCCTCCCCCAGTCCCTGGTGACCACCATTCTACCTTCTGTCTCTATGAATTTGACTATTCTAGGAATCCCATATACGTAGAATCATACAGTATTTGTGTGTCTGGCCTGTTTCACTTAACATGTGTCTTCCAGGTTCATCTATGGTGTAGCATGCATTGGAATTCTATTCCTTTTTAAAGCTAGATAGTATTTCATTCATAGGTACACCACATTTTGTTTATTCATTCATCTGTCCACGGACGTCTGGATCAGTTCTACCTTTTGGCTATTATGAATGATGCTGCTATTATGAACATTTGCGTACAAATATGTCTTGGAGGCATTATGGTATTTAAATGCTCAGCAGCCTTTCCTTGCAATGCCTCCTGTTTAAACCTCCTGCTGTCCAGGCCCACGGTGGTATGTTTTTCTCTCCCCTAACCTGCGACCCTGTCTCCCCTCATTTAGTGCCTGTGGCAAACGGTGTGCTTCAAACCCTTCCATCTTTGATTAGTATTGGGGACTCGGGTTTCCCAGGCAATGGACTTCTGAGTTCCTTTCTCCATGAGCTTTCTTTTCAATGTATCTTCATTCCTCTTGGCCACCAGCTGTCTTCTGGAGTTTGATTCCGTTAAGCTTCTTAATACAAGAATACAACAGAACATCTTCGCTTCATAAAGGAAAGAAGAGAAACTGACTTTTATCAGGCATCTGCTATGTGCTAGGTGCTCTTCAAGGGCTATCACAGCACTGCAAGCTTCACCTCTGCTTATAGGGCAGCCTTGTGAGGCAGGGACAGAACCTGAGTTTTAAGGGTAAGGATGCTGAGGAGAGGCTCAGAGAGGTTAAGTTACTTGCCCAAGCTCACAGAGGCCAACGTTCCTTCTATACACCACCTAACTACCTCCCCAGTCCTTCAAGTGCAAACGAGCCAGAGAAATTTCCTGGACCTTTTCTTTTAAAATGGAAATCCAGGCTTGGAGTTTCCCCTACTGATTTGTAAAGAATACCCTTTGGTCTTCCTTACCCTAGTTCTGGTAAAATATGGAATTACTAATTAATTAATGTTTTGTTTAGTTTTTCAAAATACGCAAAAGTGGAAAGAATAGTGACATGATCCCTATGTTCCCATCACCCAGCTTCAACGATTGTCAACACTTGGCCAGTTTATTTTCATAGTTCGATGATAGGTTCTTCTTTTTGATCTTGGGGTCCTCCCCGTGGGGTGCAGTAGCAGTTGGTGTTTTCTGGAGGAGGGCAGGGGAATCTGCAGAACTGGGCATCTTGGAGCGAAATCTCTTCCCAGCTGGAAGAGTGCTAATTGCCACCAGTTGGAATCCCGTCTCCGGTTCGTTATTCTGCGGATGTCTGAGCACCACCCAGGAGGCAGCGGGAGGGGCAGATCTTTTGAAAGGCCTGGCAAGACCTGGCAGGTGGTAAGCAGAGAGACTTCTCTTCCTTAGAGCATTTACCGTTTGATTTTATTTCAGTTCTTCTGAGTGGGAAGAGAGAAGGTTATGTGAGGATAACTGTCCCCCGAGGGGACTGCCAAGGCAGGCTTGATGCAGAGCAGGGACCAGTGGGAAAAGAGCCTATGGCCTCTTCAACGAGATCTAACAAACATTTTCATTTTTATTTTTTAAAATACCGACTTTGTGCCAGGTACTGAGCTAAATGTGGAAATTCAGCTATGACATGCTGGTGTCTGCTCTTAGAAAATTTGTGGTCTACCTAAAAATAGCTAGTAACAACCAACATTTGTGTGTGTCAGACCCTGACAGAGTACTTTATGCACATTGTCATATTATGTCCCCCAGAACGGTCTGTAAGAGAGGTACAGTTATCTCCATTTTACAGACAGGAAGCCGGGGCTCACTGCGCCTCACCTGTCTGTGCAAAATGAGGAGTGTGGGGAGGGAAGGACAGGAAGAGGGAGAGTATAGAGGGGACAAGGGACCCTCTGTTAGGCTGCAGGTATGTGCTTATGTAAATCCCACCGGATGTGCTTTCTCATAAGATGGGAGGCAGCCAAATGGTGCATTTTTTCTCTCTCACCTTTATAGAGGACTGTGGGATTTATTTTTATTACGAAGACAGGGCGGTTCTTTGGCAGGAAAGGAAGAGTGAAGACTGGAACTTGAGAAAGTCATTTCCTTAGGCTGCAGGGATGGAGAGAAGAGAATCGAGTTGGGTTTATTTATTCATTGTTTTTTATTTAAAGAAGGTTTGGAATTTTTCAAGAGAGAGGAGTTGAGGGAGTGAGTCAGGTTTAAGTGTAAGCAAGGAGCGTTGTCTGATCTGGTTTGACTTTGTCCAGTGATCAGACGGTTTGGGTTCTCATGATGGGTGGGCCCCAAGCTGCAGGAGCAGCTGGCGGTGCCGTACCCCTCTGGGGGTGAGGCCGGCTTGGTGTGCCCAGTTTCTGAACGGAGGCCTGCTTTGTGAGTTGGAACATATTTTCCAGGGTTGGAAAATAGACTCAGCTAGTATCTCTGTAGCAGGGGGCAGCGAGTGATTTATTCTAAAAGGAAACCTATGAACCTCTTTTCCAGTCACCCTGGGCAGCCCCTCAGCCCTGCGCATGTTTAAGCCGTAACCTGTAGGGTTAAGGGAGTTAGAAGGCTCTGCTGGCCTGACCGAAAATGGGTGGGGAACATCGAAATGAGGGTCCCGGGCTGCCGTCTCCTTTAAGGCACTAAGAGAAAAGCAGTGTTCATTGTTGGCATTTTAATTTTTTTATTTTAATTTTTCATTCATTAAAAAAATAGAGACGGGTTTTTGCTGTGAGAAGGGATGAGGTGCCATCTGGCTCAGACACAGCAGGATGGAACATCTCAAATTCCTTCCCGCTGTGAGATGTTGTTTTATTTTCTGGTTGTCCCCATCCTGACTTCCCAGGTAATTTATGAGCAAGATCTTGTGCAGGATCAGCTTCAAATAGACCCCAAGAGAAAATCCTGGCTTCAGATACTTGTGTCTTCTCCGTTCGCACCTTGCTGACAGAAAGGAAGCGGAGGAACTGGATGAGGACACCTCTTTCAGGACCCGAGGGCTTTACAAATGGGCAGCAGAAATGCCTCACTCAGAACAAGCAGCCCAGAGTGCGGCTGCCCTCCCTCACTCTGGGGACTCACACAGGCCGGTTGCTATGGATACGGGCAACTGTGGCTCCCCTGGGGCAGTGGCTGCTGTGGAGGTGAGAGGCTGTTTATTGCGGTGATGTAGGGCCTGGTGTTAGTCATTCCCCAGGATGGAGCTTCAGCATGGGGGGCAGGGACCAGCCTTGCCGGAACCTCCACCCGCCCTTCACCCCAGGACCCCAGGTAGCCCAGCCCAGTGGGTGGGCTGGGTGGGCATGTGCACCTGAGGTAGGCCACACCTGTGCAGAGTTGCAAGGCTTTACGTGGCTGGTGGGGGGCAGTTCCAGGTAGGAAGGCTGTCCATCAGTGGCAGATGCATAGTTCTCTTCTCCTTATTTTGGAGCCTGCCAGAACTGATGCTAATAGCATCCCAGCTCCAGGAGCGCATTTCCGGATTGGAGGCGCTACCCAGTGAAGCTTTACTGTGAGTGGGGCCCTGTCCTGGAGGCTGAAGGGAAGGTATCCGATGGTACAGGACCATGGTTCCTGCCCTCAGGGAGCTCCTGGAATGAGAGGGGAGACAGCCGGCCCTCAGTGAGCTCCCAGTGTGATGGGGACCAGAGGCACATGAAGCACACATGAAACGGACAAAGACGGAGAAGGAAAAACCCATCACTTCCTTGTTTCAGACCCTCCAGTGGCCTCCCTTCGCGCTTCTCATAGTGTCAGACGCGCCTCCCTGGCGTCCCAGCTACTCTCTGTTGACCCTTCCCCGCCTCCAGCCTCTTGACCACTCT
Source organism: Pteropus medius (assembly GCF_902729225.1). Taxonomy (NCBI): domain Eukaryota; kingdom Metazoa; phylum Chordata; class Mammalia; order Chiroptera; family Pteropodidae; genus Pteropus; species Pteropus medius. Next base: position 1,877,097 of record NW_024349227.1, on the reverse strand, counting down.
TCCCCCAGGCTCTGCTTCTGCCAGAGAAGCAGAGGCTCTGGGCTCTTCCTTGCCCTCCCCTTGGCCTAGAGCTGCTTCCCCCATCACCTTCCAGCTCGCTCACTTCCTTCTTCGCCTTGTTTATTCAGGCCTCTGCTTCGATATTTCCGGACCCTGCTCTGTCCAGCCAGCCCTTCCTTTCTTTCCACATCCTCACTTTCCTTCTTTCTCTGCTTTATTTTTCTTCATAGCACTTTTCACTGCCTGCACTGATATTATTTACTTGTTTACTGTTCAGTTGCCTGCCTCCCCCACTGGAAGGTCAGCTCCTCCAGTGCTGGGACAATGTCATGTGTACCACTGAGTGCCATTGCCAAGAGCATCGCCTGGCACATGTGAGATACTCAATAAGTATTGGATGAATGAGTGACAACTGTGTAGCTCATGGTTCTCAGTGAATTCTGTGAGAATGTTTACAATATGTTTTAATATTATTCTAGCATTGTAAAGATAAAACTTCTCGTTTACAATTCTCATTTGGAATTGAAAGACATTTTTCTGAAAATTAGATTTTGGTTTCTTAAGACAGTATCTCCCCAACTGGAAGATGTCTGTATATTAGTAAAGTATGGGAAATCCATGTGTAGCTGCTGAAAGTCATGACTATAGGGCCTCGTGAGGCAAGGCGCACTGGAGGTGGCCTGGGGAGGACTTTCTGGAAAGAGCATCTTGAGCAGTGGTTGGAAGGAAGGAGCAGGTCTTAATACAACACAGAAGAATCTTAGGTGACTAGTTTGGGGGACCTGGTTTGTAATGCTAAGAGGCCCTGGGGACAAGCCCTCGTGGACCATGGAGAAGCATGTCTGCCAGCTGAGATAGAGTCTGAACGTAGCCAGAACAAGGTGAAGCAGTTAAGTTGAGGGCACTTCATGCCCTGAAAGCCTAATTTGAGTGCCAGCTGTGCAGGGCTGGGACTGCACTGGAGTGGCGACTCATAAACTCTGTTTTCTATCCCCTTCCCCATCATTTACATCTCACTGAAGTGATGTCAGCATGATGGCCTCTCCAGGGAGCTCTGGCCCCATCCTATGGCCTGTGCAGCTGGGGCAGGGGGTGTGGGGGGTAGTCAGCTGGCAGGTGGAAGATGACCCAGCCCTGGGGAGGACGGTTCCAGGTGACCAGCTTGCCGTCCTTTGTTTAACTGGGAATCAGCTGGGCCAGAGGTCAGCATTTCCCTTGGAAGACTGTCAGAGCTGGCCTGTGGTTGAGAGGGAGTAGGGTCAAATTCCCAGGGAGTAGGCTGGGATGAGGGCCTATCTCCTGCATCAACTCCACTGTCTGCAGCCTGGCTGGTGCCAGCAGCATGTGACTGGCAAGGCAGCTTCCGCAGCCTGGTCACAGAACTGTGGACCTAGGTACCTGGGAGGCTCTTTAGAAGCCATGCAGTGACCCCGCTGTTGTAGAGGTGAGGCGTTTGAGAACCAGAGTTATTAAAGACCTGGGACCCAAACCTGGGTGTCCCAACACCCAGCTCAGTGCTCCTTCTACCATGTCTTGTTTGGGACAGGAACCCAGATGGACATTGGGGTATGGACAACAATACTTTAGCATCTCAGTCTCTGTATATGCATCTCACTCAGAAGCATTCGGGTCTGCTTTGGGAGGTTAATATAAACGTATCCTGCTCTCTCCTGGAGTGACAGTTATTTTCTTTGGCCACATGGATATGATATGGCTTCCTCACCCTGTCAGGGTGGTGGAAGACATTGGGCTTCAGGCAGGACTCGTTGGAGGACTTTCTGTCCTAGGGGTAATGTCCATGAAATGGAAAGACAGCTGGCCCCGAGGAAGAGGAGGTCTGTGCCCGGCAAGGCTCTGCCCTTCAATGGTGGCCAGCTTCCGTCTCCACCTCCCCAGTTCATTGAGCGTCATCATCTCAGTAGCGGCCCCTTAAATCACCCCCTGGGTTTTGAGGTCGCTTCCTCCTGTCCCCCACCCCAGCCTGGAGGGTGGGAGAGTGTGGAGGTTAAGAAGGAAGCAGGAGAGCGGGACCGGGGCTGGGGCAGAGGACAAGGTGGGGGTGTTCTCACCCCAAAATCTGGGATCTTGAGGAGGGAGCGATGTGTAAGTGTTGAGAGCTCTGCTTTTGGAGTCCAGGAGACATAGAGTTGCTCTGAGCTCTTCCCCTTGACCTTGAATAGGTTACTTAACCTTGTTGAGCCTCAGCTTCCTTATCTGAAAAGTGGGATTAATAGCACCTCCCACATTGTACTGTGATGAGGATTCACTGAGATGATCTGCGTCGACAGAGTACCAGGCAAGTGTCCGGCACCAGTGGGGAGACATGGTCATCTAACAGCATCGTCGTCATCACCACATGATGGCTGTGCCTATCCTGTGCCCCACACTGTGCTGGATGTCACGGAAAATGAGATTTTCACAAATCAGCCATGGGGCAAGTAGTCTGACTTGAGAGAGAATTACACATAAAATAGAGGACAGTGTAAAACTCACACATGTAAATCTGAAGTGCAGAGATTTAGACTGTGGGGTGCAGGGGAGAGAGCCAGAAGGGGAGATGACTTTAAGGGCCTTTTGAGGAGTGGAGGGTGGGATTATGGAAAAGTTTGATATCTTATTCAAAATAATATTCCACTTTTACTGTCTCCCCCCAAGTGAACATGTTAGAATACACACAACGTGGAGCGAGGAGGGAGTCCTCCTGCCGTGGAGCCAGGCAGAAGTTCTGGGGGGCCAGGAGCCTGGGGAATAGACCCCTCCCCTCTTCACAGCCCACTGAGTGCCTCCTTCCCAAAGACCAGAAGGTCTGCGTGACTAGAGGGAGGAAGAATCTTCCACCCTCTTCGCTTTCACTGGACTCTGTGGGTTGCTAGAAATATTTTTCAACCCACCGAAGGAGAAAGAATTGACCAGGACTGGTGCCAAAATATTCAGTTAATTCAAAAGATCCTTTTGTTGGATGAAGAAAGCGGCTGGGCTGGAGCCTCCTCTTCTGATCTGACATCACGGCCTGGTGGGCTGGGCCTTCCATTCTTGTCCACTCCAGGGTTCAAAGGTAGCTAGTTAGCTTATTTGGGAGTCTTTAGGAAAATTCCTTTCTGGTTCTACCTGTTAGTTCCATGGCCTGCAGCCCCTCTGGCCTTTATTGCTTCACCTTTGAAATGACAATGACAGTTCCATTCCCTCTGAAGGTTGAGTGCTGACACGGTGGTCTCTTGCTCAGGTTTGAGGCCGGGTGAGCCAGTGTTGTCCCCTTCCAGACGGACACTCTGGGATGCCAAACATGTCATTCTGTCATTCTCCAAAACACGTTTGAGCTCCCCTTTGGAATTTGCCTTTCAGCCTGCGGCATATTCTTTCAGCGTCCTCAGTGATAGGCCGTCTTCTTATCTTTAGAAGGAATTTGATTTCTAGAAGCAGCCTAATCAGGGCAATAAGTATATGATCAAGCTGAATGGAGATACTTTGAGTTCCAAACAAATGAAGCTGATTCCATTTGGCTTCTAAACAGACTCAGAAGTTAGTTCTAAATAAAATATCAAAAATGTTTGAGCAAGACCTGCATCCTTAGAACACAGGTGGTAGGCACATATAATTTAAGGACAGTACTCAATTGGATACATTAATTCTGATATTTTAAAAACGAATTTGCTACTTTATGTTTACACCTCATGTCTGTAAAAAGTGAGCATCCTATTCATTCCTGATTATTTCCTAATGTATTGGTTTTATGTGTTTGGGTGTTTGTTCTTTTCATTTTCTTAAAAATGTGGCCCACCTAGATCATTAGCAGTTATAGCAACATTCGCGTCCTGTCCCAGTGGTTCTCCAGCCTGTCTCGACTCATTCAAACCACATGGCTGGGCTCTCCGCAGAGTTTCTAATTCAGTGGGTCTAGGGTGGGGCTCGGTAATTTGCATTTTAATGTGTTCCCATTTAATATATTCCCTGCTGCTCTAGGACTATATTTTGAGAACCCCTGGCCTAGATGAAAGGGGCTTTGGTATCAAATCAAACCCCTTTATTGTACATATTGGTAAACTGAGGCGCAGGGGAAAGTGACTTCCTCGCGGAGTATTATATAACGAGTTTGTTGACAGAACTGGGACTGGAACCCAGGCATTCAGTACGCCCAGTCTGGTTGGAGACCAGTTAACATGACTGTAGGTTTTTAAGGTTTTCCAGGACCTTCTTGGTTTCAAATAATCTAGCCTCTTACTCCCTTTAGTACAACCGTGTCATGATTCGTATTTCACTGTGGGAAAAGCTTATGCTTGATTTGCCTTTTTAAAAATTGCGATAAAATATATACAACATAAAATTTGCCATTTTAACCATTTTGAAGGGTACCGTTCTGTGGCATAAAATACAATCATATTGTTGTACAACAGTCTCCAGAACTTTTCATCTTCTCAAACTGGAATTTTATACCCATTAAACAATAACTGCCCACTTCCCCCTCCCCTAAACCCCTGGTAATGCCCATTCTAGTTTTTGTCTCTATGAATTTAACTACTCTAGGTCCCTCATGTAAGTGGAATCATATGATATTTGTCCTTTTATGACTGGTTTATTTCACTTAGCATAATGTCTTCAAGGTCCATTGTGTTGTTGTACCATGAGTCGGAATCTCCTTTTCTCAATAATATTTTATTGCATGAATTTACCACATATTGTTTATCCATTCATCTATTGATGGACATTTGGGTTGCCTCTACCTCTTGACTATTGTGAATAATGCTGCTATGAACATGGATGTGCAAATATCTGTTTGAGTCCCTGCTTTCAATTCTTTTGGGAAAATACCCAGAAGTGAGATTGCTGGGTCATATGTCAATTCTATGTTTAATTTTTTGAGGAACCTGATTTGCTTTTGACTCTGAAAGTTTAAGGCTGGAAATACGGATCTGCTATTAACAAATGACAGATGCTTTTTGATTGATGATGGGGTTATGGTCCAATAAACCCATCATAAGTTGAAAATAATCATAAGTCAAAAATGCATGTAATGCATCTAACCTACTGAACATTATAGGTTAGCTTAGCTGGTTTCTACCATCATAAAGTCAAAAAACCTTAAGTCGAACATCTTAAGTCGGGGACTGTCCGTAGTGGGTAAACACGGCCCAAACATTCCCGCTCTGCTAAGGTTGGCAGGTTAATCACTGCCCTGAGGCCTTGGGATAAAGTGACTACCGGAGGCTGGAAATGGTCTCCCGGGTTTTCTCTCTTCTTCTCCCTGGCTGTGCTCTGACTTTGCTCTCACCAGTCTCTACTTACACTTTTCTCCTTCTTTGTCTCTGGGCATTTATCTGTTTGCGTTCCTGTCCACCAAATCTCACCAGCCCCCAAACTGGCCCACTGCATTGCAGCATGAAGTCTGGAACCAGCGGGTCTCACCCGTTTACCCTGCACCTTCCATTCTCTCGGCGGACTATGACTAATCTGGGGAGGCAGCATGCCGGGGGTGGGGTGGGAAGGCCTCACATGCAGTAGAGATTAGAAATACTTGCCAAATGAATGAACGAGTGTGGCAAGAGGGCAAGGGTGCTGTGAGGCAGGGTTCTGGGCTGGGCACTTCACAAGAAATAACCAACTACTCGGATTGGGTTTTACCACCACCCGATGGTGTCTGGGTCTACATCACCTCCAGGGAATTGTGCTGCCCTGGAATTAGGGGGTCCCCTAATTAGTGCCTTCTGCTTCTAAATAAGTACCAGTTTGAGGGGTGGAGCATGTGTCTTCCTTGAGAACCACGCTCATCTGGAGGGATCTAGAGCAGCAACTCTCAGAATCAGCAGAGCGTTGGGAACTGAAGGAGGAAGAATAGGCTGTAGATGTGTCAACTCGCTGTTCCAGCCCAAGTCTGCAAAAACCCAGTGTCTCTTCAGCCGACTTTAAAGGATATTATGATACTTCAAAACAAAACCTATGATTTTTTAAGTTGAAAGAAAATTGAGAATACACAGCATTCTATTCCTGGCTGATTTATAAATTCTTTCCATCATTGAAGTTAAACCAACCACGAGCAGGTGTGTAACTCCTAAAAGGCGTGCATCCACATCACTTTATCACCCTTCTTCCCTGGGGCAGTTAACTGAGTGGCTAGATTACTTTTTTACTTTTTTACTTTAAAGCAATAAGATGCCCATTATTGCCATCATCAGAAATTACTCTTTGGGTCTAGTTTTAGTGGTCCATTATCCAGGTTAACAGAGGGGAAAAGTGAAGCAGATGGTAGTTAATCCGCAGAATCCCTATGGGCTAAGAACAGAATCATTTCTATATATTTTGTATCAGCAGATCATACTGCCCTTCTGTATAGTTTTATGATTTCATTTCACTTTTACTCACGTCTCTACACAGTAATAAATGTCTCTTTAGATTTAGGGACCTGGTATCTCTCTTCTTCCAGGTGATTTTCCCCAAAAGGAGGTAGCAGAGATCCACCTCCAAGGTGTATTATCTCTGTTTCCTTTTCTCAGGTTAGAATGGAGGCATCTAAGAGTTCCCAGGTCCCAGGAACAATCAGGGAAGGTAAATGTCCCGGGTGGTAATTGGTGATATCTCTGGCTACCGTGATCTGTCACCTGGTCTTCAGAATACAGATTTGTAGAATCTGTTAACATCAGTGTTTGCTGCTAATTATAACTAGACCCCACCTTATCTCAGCCTCAGACTGCTGCTTAAAAGGGCAGTTCCCCTCCAGTAACTAGTCTGCTCTTCTCTGCTGCTCTGTATGTAAAAATGAGAGTATGTTTCTTTCATGGAGGTTATAACAGAATCATCAGATAGACCAGCAAGGTCTTGGTGGGCTCCCCAATCAGAGAACTGCCCTCCCACATCTGCTTAGGCTGTGGCAGAGAGCACTCAGGAGAACGTAGCTGACTCACCAGTGTTAGACCTGAGGAAAGAGTTGTCAGCTCTTCAGAGTCCCTGAGATGAAGGCCATGAGACCTCTCCTTGGTAACGTTCATCCCTTCTTCCATCCATTCATCCAGGTAGTGTCTACTGAGGATGTGCTTGTGCTGGCAGCAGGCCAGGGGCCTGGTGTGTGCCTTCACAGAGCCTCCAGTGTGCTTGAGGAGAGCAGACTGCTATACCGGAAAATCTAGGCGGCAATACAAGGCAGGCCTTGGGGCAACCGACCCTACTATTTTATAGGTAATAAAGGAAATGAGTGAAACTCAAACCTTTGCTCCTAAACTAGGCATGGACAAGAAGCAGGAGAAGGGAAGAAATGAAGCGTTTTAAGCCTCTTCAGTAAAGATACTTAAGAGAAATGATGTCTGTGTCTTTGGAAGGCAAGGCCCTTTTCCAAGGCGGGTGTCAGAGGGAGTGACAGTGCATGCATCCCATGGTGCTTGCCCAGTGGTCTGGAGCCCAGTGGTGAGTGGGTCAGGCCTTCTTGGGCAGGCATAGTGGGATGAGCACAGAAGGTATTACCTCAGTTAAGAGCCAAAGAAATTTGGGTCTGCATCGAAGCAGCTAGATATAAGGTGTCTAAAGTCATATTTAAAGGTAGAATGTAAAGTTCTCCTCCCTGATGGGATCCTAGACTACTTGGCATCTGAGCCCAGAATCCCTAGAACACAGAGCCTAAGGCAGAGGCATATGTGCTATGTCTTTATTAGACAGTGCAATCCCGGTGACCAGAAAGAGAAAGAGGCCAGAGGGGCAGGGAAAGGGAGCGAGCGAGGTGATATGTTATTGATCTGGCCAGCACTTGGTATCAAGCCCAACCAATGGACTAGTAGAAAATTACTTCCCGGGACAGAGAGGGTTACCCTCTCCCATTGGTCAAAGCCTCATATCACTGAGCATTAAATCCCCTGCAGTTCTGGGTTGCACATAGATAGGCCTGCTTTGTCTCACCCCTCAGTGTCAATTGGAAGCCCCAGGGCTGGAAGCAAGAGGTACAGGAAGTAGGTATATGTCTAGGCACTCTTGAGTGGTACCTGTGTGAAGTGAGTAGCTCTCACAAAGCTTATTGCTACAGCAGTGTCTGGGGCTGAGGAAAAGGCCAAAGGCCCCAGAGACATATGTGGCTGAGAGGCACTTGACCACATACTCGCACGCCACAGTGGACAGGTTTTCTTTCCATACCTGCAAGAATGGGGGGACCGGAATGGGCTGGGGTGGGGCCAGGAAGCATTAATGATTTTCTATGGGAGATGGAGGTGAAGGGGAAAAATGCCCAGGTCAGCAACAGCAGCTGCCACTTAGGCGGCGGCCAAACCTCTAGAAACCATTATCTTCTCCAGTCCTGGTGTCTGTGGAGCCCTGCACCTAACCCAGCCAGGGAACAAGATTCTGTGGGCTCCTCTGTTCATACTGAGCACCCAGAACGTGCCTTGTATTGGTGTAGGCGTGCGATACTACTTTATTTGAGTAAATAAAAGAGCCCTATAACGAGTAATATATAAGCATAATAGGGTGGCTCAGGATTGGTAAAATTGACACATGTTGAATAAAAGTGAATTCTCTGACATCTACACATTTGAAAGTTGCTTTTGCTTAGTGACGGTCACCCTTCTTTTTCCCTCTTGAATAGTTAACCCCTTCCTTCCTGGGACTGTTCAGACTTACCATCCTTTAGTAAAAGTAGCAACACTGCCTGCTACTGTATTAGTTATCTACTGTTATAAGCCACCCAAAACTTAGGAGCTTAAAACGACGACCATATCATTTATTCATAAGTCTATGGGTCAATAATTTAAGTCGGACTTGGCTGGGACGTTCTTAGGTGTCACGCCTGTAGCCGCTCATGTAGCTGCAGTGACCTGGTGGCCTGAATGAGGCCAGATGATGTAAGATGGCCTCACGTGTCCGGAATGTGCTGCTGTTAGCTGGTTGATCTAGGCTGTTTTGTCCAACATGGTAGCAATGAGCCACATGTGGCTGTTGAACTCTTGAAATGTGCTTGGCCTGATGTGAAATGTGCTGTAAATGTAAAATACACACTGGATTTTGAAGATTTAGTAACTACATCTAATGTAAACTATCATTTAATAATTTTGTTGTATTGATTACACGTTGAAACAATAATATTTTGAATTTGGGTTAAATAAAATATATTAAAATTAATTTCACCTGTTTCTTTTTTACCTGCTTCTTTTTAGTTTTTTAATATGACTATTAGAAAATTAAAAATTTTATATGTGGCTTATGTTATTATTTTTCTATGGGATAGTGTTGTATCATATGAATGAAATATATAGTTGCATTACAAAGAGAACCATGACTTATATTTCACAGTTTACACATATAAATGATAAACAGATGTATGGCCTTACCTTTCATCTCTGGCCCATACATTTCACTTCTGATAGAAGAAGGGCTCAGAATCATTTACGAATGGAAAGCTTGGGCTAGGATGTAGAGTCTTGTTTTGCCATAGCCCTGTTATGTGAAGGAGGGAAACAAAAGCTCAGCGATGAAGTGATTTGGTAAGACTCAAACCCAGAATTCCTGCCCCCTAGGCCTTAGCTACACTGTTTATGCCCTTCACTGATGCTTGGTTGAATCTCAGGTTTCTCAGCGGACCATCTTCTTCAGCTTAGTTAGGTGCTTTCTTCTTTCTAGATACCCGCAGACCCTTCCTTATCCCCATCACATCTCGTGCCTTCATGCCACAGAGCCAGGCATTTTTTTACTCAATCCCAAGCACCAGAAGCAGATGCAGTAGCTCAGAGTCCTGCACTTGGACATTCTGCTGTAAGCAGTTGATGTTCACTCACCTAACCTACCCAGGTGGGACAAGACTGGAAGCAGGGCCACCAAACTGGCCTGGAACCAAGAATAAAAAGTAGAGGCGATCACTGGCCTGGGCTAAACCACATCCACTTAGCCAAGTGCTTTGAGTTCTTAAGGAAGGCTGCAGCTTCTGTGGCCACAACAAAGCAGAAATGTATTGTACACATTGCAGAAAGAAGCTCAAAGACAAATACTGTTAGGCAGTAGGAAAACCATCATCAGGTTTTGTAATGATCCAGTTGAGATATGAACTGAAGTACAGCAGGAAGCGTGAATAGTAAGGGACAGAGTGATTACATACTTAGGAGCCAAAATAGGTAGGAATTGGATGGGGAGGCTCAGAGAGAGAAGAATCTGGTTCTCGGGTCTAGCTAAGTGAACCTGCGGGATGATAGTGTCATCCACTGATAACGTGACTAGAAGGAGGAGCAGAAAAAGACGGTTTTGTAGGGAAGATCATGGGTCTGCTATTGTTTTTAAGGTGTCTGTGAGAGATCCAAGTGGAGATGGTCAGTGAATGGCTGAGAATAAGGATTTCATTGTATGAGAGGAAGAACACAGGAAATGGATATGGGTGTCATGATTCAGGAAGAGGTGTTGAAACCACAGGTGGAGATAAGATTCTCCAGAGGGATTGTGGAGACTAAGAAGACATTACTGAGAGTGAGACCCTGGGAAATAGCTGTGTTTGAAGTGCAGGGAAAGGAAGCAGAATCTTTGAAGAAGACCAAGAAGTGATCTAGCAGCAGGGCCCCATCTACAATTGCTAAAGAAAAGGAGAAAGCTTCCTGGAAGGGTGTGGGCCATGTGTTGTTCATCCTTTTCTTCTCCAAAGGGTTTGTGCGTAGAAGACTGGCAATTAATGGTTATTAAGTTGCATTGTGTTGCACTGCACTGACTTGAGCTGAATTGAGTTACTGCTTCCTGGGCCGCTCCAGCAGTTTCAGGCTCTTCTCTAAGCTGTCCAGCTGCCTCCCCTTCCCCTCATCCACTAAGTCCAGTATGCCCCGTTAAACATTTCAGGGTCTTAGTAAAAACTGGTGCAGATTATCTCTCCAATTACCATTTGCCTGCCTTCAGGTGACTACACAGAATACCCAGATGACAGAGGCTTCAAATGACATTTAATTACCTCTCATAATAAGCAGTCTGAAGGTAGGCCGTTTCAGGGTTGGGGCAGGTCTTAGGTTACAAAGGACGCAGGCTTTTTTTATCTTTCCACTTTGGTTTCTTTCGTTTGTCAACTCTTAGTCTCCAGATTTATCACCTCATGGTTATGGGATGGCAGCCATAATCCCAAACATCGTGTTCTAAAATAACTAAGTTCTTGGTAGGAATACAAGTCAGACCTATACTGGATTTTGTTGGGGTTTTTTTGGCAGAGAAAATAATCTTTGTCAGAAGTTTCCCCAGCTGACTTCTTTTTATTCCTAGTTGGCCAAATTGGCCATATGTCCATCCCTAAACCAACCACTAGCAAAGGGGAATGGTATTACCGGGCTGGCTTCGCCAAATTATGGCTCATCCCTTGGAAATTGAGGAAGATCCACCTTCCCTGAGTGAGCATCGTACCACCAAAAAGCAAACAAACAAACAAACAAACAAAACAAAATGGGGTCTTATAAACTAGGAAAGAAGGAGAGAATTGCTATTGAGTAGGAAACAGTATTGTCTTCCATACCCATATCTGTGGTCCTTGTAACTTAAGTATGAAAACATTCGACTCAACATTTATTGAGTGCTTCCTATGTATCAAGAACAACTATTTAGCCGCTGAGGCAGATAACTGGTCAGATTTTAAAAACTGAATTGATCCTCTGCCTACCACCTCCTGTTGGCCTGTTATTCTTGAAGGTCTGTCCTGCTTGGATACTGAACCAGCCATCTAGGTTCTGCTCAGTTATAAACCGATATTGTGGCCAGTTCCTTCACCATCTTGGTGGGTACAGCCAACCATGATTTTGATAATCTTGTATTCTCATCATCTTTATTCTGTTTGTGATGGACCTTGTCCTCTGTACTCCAGGTCTCCCCTTCAGTTCCTCCTATTAAAATACTTTTCCACCTGTTCTCCTTTCTGCCTTTGATCAATCTCCCCCGGTCTCTGTTTCCATCAGTCAATCTCGGTGTCACCTACAAGCCTGTTTGCTCTCTCTCTTTTTCTTCCTACCCCATTTACTCTCTCCCATCTTGTGCCTTGAATTATTTCATTCTTCAAGAGTCACCTTTCCACCTCTTCTGACTGTTCCCGATTTGGACATAGTCCCTGGCTCAGAAAGTTTCAGTGAATCCCCATTGTCTGATACATGAAGTCTCTAGCCTGACAGAAGGATATCTTCCTAGCCAGGGACAGTGTCGCCTCTGGTGGGGACTTGGGTGAGAGAGGGTGCTGAGGGGTTCATGAACATCATCTATATTACTTGAGTCTTATACTGCAAGAATGTATTGTTACTTGCATAATTTAAAGGAAAAAAAAAACCCTCTAGCCTAGCATCCAGAGCTTTCCACATTCCAGCTCCTCTCCCATTGTTCTTATACATGAACTTTCCTCTCTATTCTAATTGGCACCCTTCCTGCCCTGGAGCCTTGCATTGTTGCTCAAAACACAACCCAATATCAAGTGACCTATGCCTTTTTGTCCTGACTTAATTTATACCCCTACCTCAAGCTTCCAAGACCTAAACTTGGAACACCTTCCAACAGCCCCATCCCACTTCCTGCTAGCCCTCACCCCTCCCTATAAGCCCCCACAGTCTCTTTCTTCTCTGAACTGATATACTTTGCTGTTGTACATCAGGGCTCTGAACACATCTGCCCCCTTTGTGTCAAAGAGCTGAGCTCTTTGGGTACAGCTTAATAGAGCATTTATTCTCACTATCTTTATTCGTTCAGTCTCCAATTTTTTCTAATTACACCGAATGTGGCTGGAGTGACTGAGACAGGATTTCAGTTACAAAAGTGGGCTTTAAGATGTCATCTCCAGATAAAACTTGAACACCTGAACTATTCATTGGCTTTTAGATGTTTGCTTCCTAGTCATATCTCTGATACTGTAGCTTGAAGCATTACTTGAATACCATATTATTACTTACTACTTTCTATCTTATCCCACCTAACAAGATCATAAAGGACATAAAAGACAGTATCATATCTTATTTATTTCTATTTAGTACCACAGTATCTTTCTCAATAAATATCTATCTGGTGGTTTGATTTTAATCCTATTTCCTTACAACATTTTCTTCATTGCTATATTTTCAAACCAGCACTCACAGACTTCCTCATTTTAAAAATACCTAAGACCCACCTTTGCATTTGAGGGTTAAAGTTTTTCATCTGTTTTATTTAAGCAACTCCTCTTACGCCATCATCATGTACTTGGAGGCATGGAGTCTTCAAGAGCCTTCTCCAGGTTTCTTTCCTCCTTAATCTGTACGAGGTTGAGAATGAAGGGACTTGATTCTGTAGAGGGGATAGGTCACCTAAAAATGACCCGATCACTGGTTTCCTTGAGATTATTTTGTTTAGAAACTTCTGAACTGCACATAGCTCTGCTCACTCTCTGGTTGGAAGGAGAGAACATAGAGTGGGCCAAAAGGAAGGAAATGGAGGCAGGGTAGCCGAAGTGTGGGTAATCAGAAAAGCCGAATGCAGAGAACTGAGGTTCGCTGCCTGAAATTGCCACAAAACTAGTGAGAGGGGGAGATTGCAGCCCCCGCCTGTGGCTGCTGCTGTTGCTGCTGCTGTTTTTTGGGGTTAGTAATTGTATTCTGAGAAGCATTTAACTGGCATTTAGACAGCCCTAGAATGTGAATTTTTGCAGGGGAGGCAGCCAGCACAATCCTGCTTTGTTCCAATTCTTTGAGGACTAAGGAAATAATTTTTAAAACAATACTCTCCTTCCTGGGCTGTCACTTGTTTGTTCTGAGGATTTGTCAGTAACTCTTTGGTCTGTGTTATTTGTATTTAAACTCTGTGCTCCTAACCACAAACAGGAATTGATAGAAGGAAAGGTTTGGGTTTATATGAAAGGCTGATGTATTAATGTTGTCATTCTACATATGTTGGACACTCATAAAGGGCCGTGGACCAGGGTCTCTCATTCATTTGTTCTTTTAAGCATCCATTCAACAAACATATTCCAGGCCTTGGTTTTATGTCCAGGACCATTCTAGGAATTATTTGAGATGGAAAAGAAGTAAAAAACATGGTTCTTGCCTCAAGAAGCTGTAGTCGTCAGCATGTGATAATATTATTAATAATGGCTGACACCATTTATTTAATCATTTTTACTCTGACCAAGAAACTAGGCTAGAGATGTTATAGCTATCACTCAGTTTAATCAATTAAACATTTCTTGAGCGCTTCTCGTGTAGGCACAGTGCTAGGGGCTGGGGTAGGGAGCTTAGTCTAGCAAGAAAGATAACATTAGACAAGTAATTACAGGTGTGCAAGGGTGACTTGCCACACTCAAGGTGCTACTCCCAACAACATCAAATCACCTGGAGCTTGTTAGAAATAACAAATGTAGGGCCACACCCAGATGTGCTGCATTTTAATAAGTTTACTGGGTGGTTTATTTTATGCATGTTGAAGTTTGAGATTTAGCTTGGTCTTAAGTAGAGAAAGAAGCAAGTACCCTCCAAGGCAGTAGTTTTTAATCTAAGATGTGAAGGACCCGACAGGAAAGGAGATGACGGGTGAAGGAGGGGTGGAGCCAGTTTCAGGAACGGGAGCAGCCTGTGGACCTGCTGGGACTCTTGAGTCCAGTATGACATCAGAGCACAGGGGGAAGCAGGAGTCAGCTGGAAGAAGGGTGACGAATTTAGGTCCAGTGAGAACAGACTGAAGAGAAGTGCTGTCCCCAATTTATAGCCGAGGAAACCAAAATTCAGAGAGTGCACACAGCTAGTAACTCACTGGCAAACTAATAAGAGCTGGAACTTATATCTAGATCTCTAATTCTAAAGCCTGTTTTTTGAACTACTACATAATTTTGACCTCTTGGGATGTTAAGACAAAATATACACATGATAAAATTTTAATGTGTTTCTGTATATTTAGAGTTTGAAGAATCTTATAATGGCTTGAATAAAACTAGATGATTAAATTTGGACTAAAACAATAAAATGTATGAATCAAGAGAAGATATAAATTTCATCTGATCACAGATTTTTTTTCCCCTAAGTGTCTTAGGAGATACAGTATAAAAGGAGACATTATAAGTTATATAGGTAACTTGTTATCTGAAAAAACGAAGTAGACTTCTTTCTCAGGTAGAACCTTTTTCCTGCCATTCAGCTTTAAGAGGAAGCATGAATGATTAATTGTGGGAATAAAGCACTCTTTGATTAAACTAGTGTTATTTGTTATTTCCTTGTGCTGCTAGGCTGAGCGAGCCCTTATTCCTTCCTTTCTGTCTGCTCAGGTGTGTGTAGCAGGCTCATTGGCCAGAAAGCATGGGAGAGGAGTAGGGACGGGGTAGAGACCAAGTGCAGCCTTAGGGCTCCACGTCTCAGTCCACTTGAGTGAGAATTGGGCACTGGCACCAGCTCAGAGGATAAACTGAGGTACCCAGTCTCCTCCCAAGCACCTCACTAGGTCCTGTGTGATTCACTGATTTCTAAGAGGTCAAATTGGCCAGTCTGACCACTGCAGGGAGGATGAAAGCAGACCCTGTCCTTGGTGCTGGGGGAGGTTAAAAGAGAAGATGGGAGCCCTGGAGCTCAGGGGTTTCTAAAGCTACTGAAAGGTATGACCTTTAGCCTTTGGGAGTTACCAGTCTAATGGGAGAGGCATAATCCCTGTCTTTAGACAGCTCTAAGGCACAGCACCTGTCTTAATGAAGTCCAGATGGAAGGGAAGAAACAGACCTGCCCCAGGGAGAGACAGAGAACACAGTCATAGGAGAATAAAGAAGAGCACAATGATCAAGTTACCAAAGCTATATAAAAAAAGTCACGGCACTCCTGGCTCCACAGTGCCACCAGAGGACTTTGGAATACGACAGTTTGCTGCTTCTTGCCTTTTCTTGGACAGCTGCAAAAGCAACAAGTGCTCGTCACGTCTACGAAATTAGAAGCCAGTGAAGACAGTGATAGCTCAGATGGTGGTCCTTTTAATTAAGCGGGTTCTCTCTGTCCAGAGCTGATTTTAGATTGCTACTTATAGCCTTGAAAGGATAGATGGCTGGGCACCACTCAGGCCATTTCTTCCCCTTTCCCCTCATCCAAACTCAACTTTGCCCACAACTCACACTCCACTGCATAGCCATAGCCCTGCCTCTGGAGGACAGCTGTGCCTTCCAGCTGATGTTCTAGACCACTGTCTAGCATGAGGTATGCTTGCCTGGCCTTGGCAAAGATGGAATTCTTCTGTCTATATGCCCTTCCTCCTCAGCACCTCCCCTGGAGACGGTGACTGCTTGCGTTGGGCAAGAAAAAAAGAGAACTTGAGGTCTACTGAAAGTTCTTGCCTTTGTGTGTCTCGCAAATGACTTGCCACTTTGAGCATATTCCCCTCTATCCCTTCACTCTACTACCAGAACCACCATGTTCCCATCAGTGGCTAGGAAGACCATGCGATCTGGAATCACGAGACCAGGTTCAATTCCTGGCTGACGACTCCTGGCTTCATGACCTTGGGTAAGGAGATTGTTTTCCCTCAGATAAAGGATTTTAAAAAATCATTTGAGCTTTCATTTTCTTATCTGTAAGATGGGAATGTTGATAATACCTACCACATTGGGCAGTTATGAAGATTAATTACAGTGATTATGTTGAAAAGTTTTAAAAATTTTAAAACCTTAATAACCATTGTTTTTTTTTAAATTGAGGTAACATTAGTTAATAACATGATACAAATTTCACAGGTACAACATCATAATTCAATATCTGTATATTATGTGCTCACCACTAAAAGTCTAATTTCCATTCATCACCATATATTTAACCCTCTTTACCCAGTTCACCCTCCTCCCACCCCCTTCTCATCTGGTAACCGCCATTATGTTGCTTATATCTATGAGTTTATTTTTGTTTTGTTTTATTAGTTAATTTTTCACTATTTTGTTTTATATTTCACTTATGAATGAAATCAAAGGTTTTTGTCCTTTATCATCTAAATTATTTCACTTAGCATGATACCCTAAGATCCATCCATGTTGTTACAAATGGCACTGCTTTATCTTTTTTATAGCTGAGTAATATTCCATTGTATATATATGCCATATCTTCTTTATCCATTCATTCATCAATGGGCACCTAGGTTGTGTCTATATCTTCACTATTGTAAATAATGCTGCAGTGAACATAGGGTACATATATCTTTTCAAATTAGTGTTTTTATAGTCTTTAAATAAATACTCAGAAGAGAAATTTCGGTCCTATGGCAGTTCCAAGCTTAAATTTCTGAGAATTGTCATACTGTTTTCCATAGTGGCTACACCAAATTTACAGTCCCACCAACAATGTACAAGGGTTCCTTTTCTTCACATCCTCTCCAACACTTGTTATTTCTTGTCTTTTTGATAATAATTGTTATAAATGTTATGAGGTGATATTTCATCGTGGTTTCGATTTGCATTTCTCTAATAATTAGTCATGTTCAACATCTTTTTACATGCCTGTCGGCCACCTGTATGTCTTTCTTAGAAAAATGTCTATCCAGATCCCTGCCCATTTTTCAATCAGATTTTTTTTTAATATTTATTTTTCAGATTGTTTGATTGTATGAGGTTTTTAAAATATACATTTTGGATATTAATCCCTTATCAGAAGTAGAAGTATCATATTCAAATATCTTCTCCCATTCAGTTGGTTGCCTTTTTTTTTTATGATTTCCTTTGTTATGCAGAAGCTTTTTAATTTGATATTGTCCCATTTGTTTATTGTTGCTTTTGTTTCTCTTGCCTTTGGAGTCAAGTTCACAAAACACCACTAATACCAATGACCAGAAGCTTAGTGCCTATGTTTTCTTTTATGTATTTTATTGTTTCAGGTCTTACATTCAAGTCTTTAATTTAATTTGAATTACTTTTTGTGTATGGTGTAAGATAGTACTCTAATTTCATTCTGTTGCAGATAGTTGTCCAGTTTTCTCAGCATCACTCATTGAAGAGACTTTTCTTTCCCTATTGTATATTTTTGGCTACTTTGTCATAAATTAGGTGCCCTCAAATGTGTGGGTTTATTTAGGGCTCTCAATTCTGTTCCATTGGTCTGTGTGTCAGTTTTTCTGCCAATACCATACTATTTTGATTACCGTAGCTTTGTAGTATAGTTTGAAATTGGGGAGTGTAATACCTCCAGCTTTGTTCTTTTTTTCTCAAGATTGCTTTGGCTGTTCGAGGTCTTTTGTAGTTCCATACAAATTTTAAGATTTTTGGTTCTATTTCTCTAAAAATGCCATTGGGATTTTGTAGGGATTGTATTGATTTTTATCTTTCATTTTGTGAATGTGGTGTATCATGTTGATTGATTTGTGGATATTGAACCATCCTTGCATACCTGGAATGAATCCTACTTGATCATGGTGTAGATCCTTTTAACATATTGTTGTATTCAATTTGCTAGTATTTTGTTAAGGATTTTTGCATTTATATTTATCAGAGATATTGGCCTGTAATTTTGTGTGTGTGTGCTGTCCTTGCCTGGTTTTGGTATCAGGGTAATGGTGGCCTCATGAAATGAGTTAGGAAGCTTTCCCTCTTTTTCAGTTTTTTGGAAGAGTTTGAGAAGGATGGGTATTAAACTTTGACTGTTTGGTAGGATTCACCAGTGAAGCCATCTGGTCCTGGACTTTTGGGAGTTTGGGAAGGTTTTTGATTACTGGTTGGTCTATTCAGTGTTTCTAATTCTTCATGATTCAGTCTAGGTTGTATGCTTCTTAGAATTTGTCCATTTCTTCTTGGTTTTCCAATCTGGTGGCACATAGCCTTTCATGGTATTCTTTCATAGTCCTTTGTATTTTGGTGGTATCCATTGTAACTTCTCTTTCATTTCTGTTTTATCTGAGTCTTTTATGTTTTTTACTTAGTGAGTCTAGCTAAAAGTTTATCAATTTTGTTCATCTTTTCAAAGAATCAGCTCTTTGTTTCATTAATTTTTTCTTTTTATTGTCTTTTTATTTACTATTTTATTTATTTTCACTCTGATCTTAATTATTTTTTCTCTTCTACTGACTTTGAGCTTCATTTGTTCTTCTTTTTCTAGTTGTTTACCATTTTATTTTAGATTGTTTATTTGAAGTTTTTCTTGTTTCTTGAGATAGGCCTGTATTGCTATAAACTTCCCTCTTAGTACTGCTTTTTCTACATCTCAAATATTTTGATATGTCATATTTTCATTTTCATTTGTCTCTATGCATCTTGCGATTTCTTTTATTTCTTAGTTGACCCAATAGTTGTTCAGTAGCATATAGTTTAATTGCCACATATTTGATATTTTTCCAACTTTCTTCTTGTTGTTGATTTCTAATGTGATATTGTTGTGGTTGGAAAAGATGCTTGTTATGATTTCAGTCTTCTTAAATTTATTGAAATGTGTTTTGTGTGCCAACTTATGCTTTATCCTTGAGAATGTTCCTTAAGAAGAATATGTATTCTCTCCCTTTGTGATAGAAAATTCTATATGTATCTAGTATGTCTAGCTGGTCTACTGTGTCATTTAAGGCCAATGTTTTCTTGTTGGCTTTTTGTTTGGATGCTCTATCCATTGGTGTGAGGGGGTGTTAAAGTCTCGTTCTATCATTGTGTTGCTATCTATTTCTCCATTTAGGTCTGGTCATAATTGCTTTATGTACTTTGGTGCTTTTAAATTGGATGCATATTTATTAATAAATATTACATCTTCTTGATGTATTGTCCACTTTATCATTATAAAATGTCCATAATTATCTCTTGTTACCTTTTTTTGTCTTGAAATCAATTTTGTCTGATATAGGTATGGCTACACCTGCTTTTTTCTGGATACCATTTGCTTGGAGTAGCATCTTCCACCCCTTTACCCCTTTACCCCTTTACTTTGAGCCTCTGTTCATCTTTGGAGCTGAGATGAGTCTCCTTAAGGCAACATATAGTTAAGTCTTCTTTTTTTTGTTTTTGTTTTTGTTTTTGTTTTTATTAATCCATCTACTCTGTGCCTTTTGACTGGTGAGTTCAGTCCATTTATATTTAGGGTGATTATTGACATATAAGAACTTACTACAGCAAATTTATCTTTTCTTTTCTGATTGCTCTGTATCTCCATTGTTTATTTTCCTTTATGTTTCCTTCTGCTATTTTAGCTTGGTGGTTTTCTATGATATTTTTCTTTGTTTCTTCCTTTTTTATGTTTCGTGTCTCAGCTCTGGACTTTTGTTTTGTGGTTACCATGAAGGTCATATATAATGTCTCACAGATAAAATAGTTCTTTTTCTTCTGATAGCATCTTATCTTCATTAACCTTTATAAGCTCCATTCTTTTTATCCTCCCCTTTTGTTTTTTGTCACAAATTACCTCTTTTCACATTGTGCTTTCATTCCCAAATTGCAGTAGCTATAATTAATTTTAATGCTTTTATCCCTTTAACCTTAATGTTATAATTGTTTAATACACTATTCTGATATAGAATTACAATTTCCTACTTCTGTGTGTCTGTCACCTTACTCAGCGTTTTGTATATTTTTGTCTTTTTATTTCAGGTAGAAGAGTTCCCTTCAACATTTCTTGTAGTGCAAGTCTTGTGATAGTAAATTCCCTTACCTTTTGTATGTCTAGGAAAGCCTTTATTTCTCCTTTATACCTAAGGATAACTTTGTTGGATATATTATTCTTGGCTAGTGGTTTCTACCTTTGACTATATAATTCCACTCTCCCTTCGCCTGTAGAATTTCTGGTGAGAATCTGATAACCTGATGGGGTTCCTTTTGTAGGTTAATGTCTTTTTACCCCTTGCTTCCTTAAGAATTCTTTATCATTATTAGCTTTTGACAATTTGGATATAATATGTCTTAGAGAAAGTCTTTTGCATTGAGGTAGTTCGTTATCTTGTTAGCTTCTTGTACCTGAATATCTAGTCTCTTCCCTGAGTTGGGAAGTTCTCATCAGATATTTCTCTGAATAGCTTCTCTGTCCCTTTCCTCCTCACTTCTCCTTCTGGGATGCCCATTACTCTTATGTTGCCCTTTCTAGTGGAGTCAGATAGTTCTTGTAGAGTTCTTTCATTTTTAAAAAATCTTGGTTCTCTCTCTTCTTTCACCTGAATCATTTCTAGTTTTCTAACTTCAAAATCATTAATTTTCTCTTCCATATGGTCTCCTCTGTTTCTAATGCTTTATAATGCATTCTATATTTCATTTATTGAGTTCTTCAGCTCCAGAATTTCTGTTTAGTTCTTTTTTATAGTTTCAGTCTCTTTGGTAAAGTATTCCTTCTGTTCATTAATTTTATTCCTAAGCTCATCGAACTGCCTTTTTGAGTTTTCTTGTGTTTCATTGCATTTAATGGGTATGGAGTTTCAGTTCAGGAAGATGAAATATTCTTTGAATGGATGGTGATGATGGTTGCACAACAATGGGAATGTACTTAATACCACAGAACTGTACACTTAAAATGGTTAAATGATAAATATTGTATAATGTGTGTTTTACCACAATTTTTAAACAAGATTTATTTGGCTGTATATCTGAGAGAAAGAAAAGGTTGGAATAGAAGTGGTTCCAGTTGCCTCTGTCCCATGTGCCTCTCCTTTGGTCCTAAGTAGGAGGAGTCTTGGTTTGAATGTTCTCTCTCCACGTGCATGTGACTAGGACAGGTGTGATATTTCCCCTCTCTTGAACAATTACTTCTACATCAGATTCCCATTTTGGCTTGTTAGCTTCTTCCATGGAGGATGCCATTGAGGTCCCAGTGGGAATCAAAGCAGCATCTAAAGATGCAGGTATCTCCTAGACCCCTGATTATGGCCCAGCCTTTGTAGATTGTTCCCCTTGGCCCCTCCTGTCCATCAGCTTGTGGTCTTTCCCCAGACTGTTCCAATTGAAGCAGGAGCCTGTCTTTCATTGGATCATTTCTTCCTAAGTCCTAGTCATTAACTTGCTTTATCTTCTTAAGAAGAGATGTTTCATGAATCAAAACATTTCTCTTACTGGGTCATGTTACCAATATCAATTTGTGTCTGGTATTTTAAAAGCAGGACACGTTGACTATATAAACTAAGTGTCTTTGCACCTTTTTTCCCTCTTGGGAATAATAACAATTTTCTGAGATAATCATAAAGAAATTCCTTGTGTAGTTTGCTCATCTTCATATCTTCCACAGGGCCTTCACAAAGTAGTAGTTGGTATTTTGTTATACTGCTGTGAACTAGGTTTTTGCATGGCATAAGAGGACTTTGGGAACACCAACCTGGGATTAGTTTTGGCTCTGCCACTCATCAGCTGAGAAACCCCAGACAAGTTATTTAATATCTGGGCTTCAGCTTTCTAATGCGTAAAGTCAGGATAATAATGTTTTTCTTACAGGAACGTAGGGATTAAAAGTGATGATTAGTGCAAGAAAGATTGTTCTTAACTTTCCCTTATTGCTGCTACTTTTTTTTTTTTTTTTTTTTTTTTTACAAATATGGCTGGGAAAGGATTAGAATGGATAGCCATATGACTTTAGAGAGATCATTGAACGTCTCTGAGCTTCATTTACATTTCCCATCTACTTCTCATCACTTTTTTTCATTGCTTTGAACGATGGAATTTAATTAGAGATTTCTGAGATCCCTTTTATATAACATCTAGAATTCCTTTGATTATCGAAACCTATTTTCTTTCAATTTTAGACCCCAGGTCAACAGCATTGGATTAAGTATCGTGTTCCTCGGTTCATGACTCACTCTCCTCACTGGTCTCTGTATGCCCTGCTGTTTTCTTTTCTCTTTTATTCCTGTTACCTTCTCCTTCCTCACAACGTAACTCCCTTCCTTTTCTCCTTCCTAACCTTTTTCCTGCCTTCCTGCCCATCCATCCGTTTACTTATAATTCAGTAAGTACCTGCAAACTCACCACCCACAAGAAAAGATAGAACTTTGATAATTAGCGTATATCTCATATTATGGTCCCACTACCACCACCACCAAGCTATCTTCTCTACCTCCCTGCTACCAAAAGTAATGATCTTTTAATCGTGATAAAATATACATGATATAAAATTTACCATCTCAACCATTTTTAAGTGTGTAGCTCACTACTGTTAAGTGTATTCACATTGTTGTGCAACCGGTCTTCAGACTCTTTTCATCTTGCAAAACTGAAGTGCTGTGCCCACTAAACAACTCCCCATTCCTCCCGCAGGCCCTAACAACCACCATTTCGCTTACCGTCTTTATGAGTCTGACTATGCTAGGTACCTCTTTAAGTGGAATCATATAGTAGCTGTCCTTTTATGAATGGTTTATTTCACTTAGCACAATGTCAATGTTTATCCATGTTATATAACATGTGTTACAATTTCCTTCCTTTTAAAGGCTGAATAATATTCCATTGTATGTTTATATTACATTTTGTCTATTCCTCATTCATCCATTCATAGAGACTTGGGTTGCTTCTACTTTCTAGCTATTATGAGTATGCTTCTACAAACATGGTGTACAAATATCTCTCCATGACTCTGCTTTCAGTTCTTTTGGGTATACCCAGAAGTGGAATTGCTGGATTATATAAAAATTCTATTTTTAATTTTTTGGGTAACTGCCATGCTGTTTTTTGGTAGAAGCTGCACCATTTTACATTCCCACCAGTAATGTAGGAGGGTTCCAATTCTGCACATCCTCCCCAACACTTCTTTTCTTTTTTTTTTTTTTATAGCATCCATCTTAATGCATGTGAGGTGGTATCTCATTGTAGTTTTGATTGGCATTTCCCTAGTGATTAGTGATGTTGAGCATCTTTTCATATGCTTGTTGGCCATTTGTATATCCTTTGGAGAAGCATCTATTCAAGTCCTTTGCCCGTTTTTGAATCGGGTTGTTCATTTTGTTGTTGTTGGGTCATAGTAATCATTATCCTGAGTTCTATTTTCTTGTATTTCCACTTTGCTTGTTATGTAGTTTTATTGCATAGCACTCTAATTCACTTATTTTGCAGGCATTGTTTGACTTTAATTGTTTGACTTTAACACAGTTTAAATACCCATTTCTCTGTTAGTGAAGTTTTGGTCTTTTTCTAGGTTATTACTGTGGTGAATAGTGCTGCTAGGAACGTTTTGTACATGGTCAAGAGTGGCTCATGGGTCTATATCTATGAGTAGATTTGCTAAATAATAGTTTGTGAATTTTCAATTTCAAGAGATAATGTAAAATTTTTCCCAAAGTGGTCATACCCTTAGCAATGTATAAGAAACCCTGTGGATCTTCAGTCTCTTTTAGCACTTGATATTGTCATACTTAGTAATTTTTGCCAGTTGAATTAGTATAAATTGATTTCATTATGGTCTTGATTTTCACCAATGTGTTTATTAGCCATATGTAGTCCTGTTTATGTCCTGCTTTTATTTCTATTGGTTTGTTTATCCTCTTATTTACTTATAGAAGTTCTTTGTGTGTGTGTGTGTGTGTATATTTATTTAAATTATAATCGACATACTATAATGTTCTAGTTGAATCGTTTGCATCTTTACTGCTGAGTCTTGAGAGTTCCTTGTATGTTCTAGGACGGGTTCTTTGTCGTACATGTGGTTTCTCCCACTCTTCATCCTCTTTCACAAAGCAAAGTTTTTAAAAATTTTGATGAAGTCCAGTTTATCAATTTTTCTTTTTATGGGTCATGCTTTTGGCATCAAATCTAAGAACTGTTTGTATAGTCCTAGATCTCAAAGATTTTCTCCTGTTTTTATTCTGAAAGCTTTATAGTTTTACATTTTGTATTTATGTCTGCCATCCGTTTCGAGCCAATTGTGTATAAGGACTTAGATTAAGTTTCCCGCCCTTTCACCGTGGATTGTCCAACTGTTCCAGCGCCATTTCTTGAAATGGCTTTTTTCCTTCATTGCTCTCACATCTTTGTCAAAAATCAGCTGAGCATATTTGTGTAGGTCTATTTCTGGGTTCTTTATTCTGTTCCGTTGATCTGCGTGTTTGTTCCTCCACCAGTACCACATGGTTTTGATTACAATAGCTATGTAATCAGTCTTTTAATTGGGTAGACTGAATTTTTTTTCTTTTTCAAAATTATTTTGACTACTCTAGTTCCTTTGTTTTTCCATATAAATTTTAGAATTATCTATATCTACTAAAAATTTCACTGGGATTTTGATGGAGGTTGCATTAAACCAATGTATCAATCCACGAACACAATATATCTCTCCATTTATTTAGGGCTTTGATTTCTTTCATCAGCCTTGTGCAGTTTCAACATACGAATCCTGTACACGTTTTGCTGTAATTCTTAAAAAATGTATCTGTGTATGCATAGACCATCTCTGGAAGGACACGCAAGAGACTGGTAACAGTGGCTTGCCCAGGAAAGGGGCTGAGTGGAACTGGAAAGCAGTTGAGCAGGTTTGGGAGGAAACTTTACTTACATACACTTTTACTGGATACTCTTCTGTATATTTTGAGTTTTATATCATGTGAAGAGATTAACTCTTCAAAAAACAAGTAAAATTATTTTTAAGTGCTTAAGTAAGAACCTTGAGAGAGAAATAGAGATAGACTGAGAATGAGTCTTTGTTCCCTGAGCACAGACTGAATATCCTGGGGGAAGGAAGCACCTGAACCAGGACCCGGGAGATGTTTGATTTAGTGCTTCTTCAGAAATATGCACTGTACAATCAAAGAATTTCTAAGAAGGAAAGTGTCAGAGACTCCCCAGACCCACTTTTATTCTGTGGCAGAGGGAACGACAATCTGAGAATAAACATTTGCTGAGAAGAAATCTATAAATACTCCCCAGGCAGACATTAAGATATGAATGCCACAAGAACAGTTTGGGAGCTGGTGAGCAACCCAGACACCCCTTCCTGTCATCGACTTGACATGCTGTGCCTTCTTGTCCTTAGAGAGTGTCTTCCCCTGCCCACTACATACCCGTTCAGCCCCCGCCTCATTCAGAGGGACCCAGCAGGTGTCTGGCCTTTCGGAATCTGGAGGCGGTACCCAAGGTGCCCAGCAGCCTGGCCTGGTCTCCACCCATCTGTGACCGAGAGCCACTCTTCTTGCGGCCTGTGGGAATATCAGGTGTCTTTCTTGATCCCTGTTTCTCCCCAGAGTATCAGGTGTCCTTCCTGGAACCTTCCTATCCCTGGGTCGAGTGGAGAGTCTATACCCGGGGTTTGAAGTCTCACTTGTCACTTAACCCTGAAGTCCTATGAGAGATGATAAAAGCATTGGTGATGATTGTAATCTCACTCCATCTATAAGGCTTCCTTGTCTGTCTTTATATCTGTCCATCTATCTTCAAATCACAGCTCTCATTTGAGCCTCGCGGCAACTCCATAGGGCAGATCTGATCTCCATTTTCAAATGACAGTAAAATATTTGTACGAAGAATTGTTTTCTGAGTTCTTTCCCATACATTATTTTGTTGCAGTGCCCCAATACCATCACACAGGCAAGAAAAGTTTTATTAACCCAGATATACAAATGAGAATATTGAAGAGGCAACTGTGAAATGATGGGCTTTTGGATAAGCACACATGGGCTTGAATCCTGACTCCATAGATGCTTTATATCTATTTTATCTAGTATAAACTGGGGATAATAATAACTATTTCCTTTGTCATCATACTGGATTGTTATTTGTATTAAATGTGGTTCAAAAGAATTTCAAGAATTAGCAAGAAATGATTTCTCATTTCTCAACCTGTTCTATCACTTAAATTTATTTTTATTTTATAAAAGAAGAGAGAATAATATAATGAACCAAATTCATCCATTACCCTCTTTAACAATTATCAGTCCAAAGCCAATTTTGTCTCAGCTATACTCTTACCTGCTCCTTCTTTTTGCTTTATTCACCAGTTTTCAAAATAATGACGTATTTCCCTAACATCCCCAAAAGGTGACTCACGGGTTTTTAAAAAATATTTTTAGGCATTTATAAGATTTAAACATATTTGTTATGTTTCATTCTATTACAGTTATGATCCTCATTGATGCTCAGCTTGACCAGGGATGGCTTCTTCTGGCTGGCTTTTGAGTCCTTTTGTCATGATTCTAGTAATCTTTGACACTTTGTTTGCTTTTTTGGTATGAAGAGATGTTCTGGGCTCACTTTATACATTTGCTTCGTCTGACATTTCTCCAAGGAAGCTTGATTCCTTTGTCGGGGCAGGGGAGTGGTATTTAGAGTTCATAATCTGATTTCTAGGGGTGCTCATTCTTATTAGAGTGATCCCTATTTCGAGGCCTTACAGTGGACAGAGCTAGGAAGGACGTGCGAGCGCGTGTGTTTAAGATAAAACATACGGAGTTCATACCGATACGTACATTTCACAATCGGGGTTACAGAATTTTTGCATGATCTCATCCATCTCATATTTGTATCTTCTTTCAATAAGAAGCTCTTCTTTCTCAGCAACATCAATATTATTACTCATTTGATTTATCCCAAAATACACATATACAAGTCTCATAATAATAATACTGTAGTTCCATCAATAATATGATTATTAAAAACAGTTTAGGATGGGGGAGACGGGATAGTTTTTTTATCCTTAGGCTAGTTCCTTCTAAAGGTATACAAATTACTGTGTTCTGATTTCTCTGTTTAGTTGTGCCAACCAAGTGGACACATAGGCTAGTTTGTTGAATTTTATTTTTCATTTTCGGGATTTCTTTTAAAAATATTAATTGTGCTTTATAATTATGTCAGATACTTGCATTTTCCAAAGCAAATCCCGCAAAACGGATATATACAAAGTCCAGCTTCTCTCCCTCTCCCCTCCACCTCATTCCTCTCCTCCCTATAGGATTTTAAATTTGATTTTATGCTTTACCTTTTGTTGCTTTTTTTAAGAAAAAAATAAGCAAATATATATAACATGTTTGCATTCCATCCCCTTTTTTTTAAAATAAATGATAGCATATTAAACACACTTTTTCCTATATTTTTTTTTCACTTAACAATAATCCTGGTGATTACAGCATAGGCCTATAGGACATATTTCAAATAGATTCCTAGAACTGTGATTTCTAGGTCAAAGAGTAAGTGCATACTTATTTTGACAAATAGTGCCACATTCCCACAAAAGTGGATTTTGCCACTTCTTGCTGGCACATTTTAATGTTAAAGCAAATTATTAAACGAGACATATTATCTATACTGAGAAAGGTTAAATGATTTCCCAAAAGGGCTGGAGCTGGGACCTGAGCATGCAGAATCCTCACGAATGGCCCAGTGGTCTGACTCACTCTATTTCACAGATGATGTAGGGGAGCGATCTACCCTAAATGACATAACAAGCTAGAACTTAAAATCCAAGTCTACTGACACTAAAATTAGATCTCCTTTCAATGTGTTATAGATTTATTTATGGTGAACTTGGTTTGATTATCTGTAGATGGAGAAGAAAAACGTAATAGTTCTTCTAAGTAAGTTAAGGAAATTAATGAGATAATTATGGGTAAATTCTCTCTTGGGTATAGAAGAGATTCTTCGAGATATGGCTTAACTCCTTTAGTTGAGTAGGGAGTCAGCAATTAGATTCTGGTGTCAGGGCACTAATAATGATCTTATGGATGAGAGAGATGATTCCCCTGCTCCCCAAAGTCTAACATGTTTAGGCGCCTTGCAGAATATGTACCACTTCTGCAGAGTGCTTTGAACGAAGATGCACTTATGTTATGCAGAACCTTCCAAATCGGTGTATACAAACATGTCATTTCCCAATGAATGAACAAGCGGCAAACCACAAAGCCTGTTGTTTTTCTCTCCTAGGGTGACCCTGGGTTCTTCTCTGTGTTTGTTTTGTGACAGGTTGATTGACGTATGTGCAGTTTGGAACGCTGGAGTTTTCCTTTCCGCTTCAGACTGGGAGGGAGCCTCCTCTGGTGTTGCAAGGAGGCTGAATGAGGCAGAGACAGTGAGTGGGGCTCGGGCCTGGGGCTTGCGTCTGAGGGGTGAGGACCGGGAAAACTTTGTGCCTCCTGCCCCTTCTTTTTGATGAGGGAAGGTTCTTTGCCTGGCCCCTGGAGTCTTCTGAGGGGACATCTTCCTCCTCCCCAGAGTCGGCCACAGAGCAGGACTTCGAGGCTCTCCTTTGCAAGAGGCTGGCGTTGTGGAAGCGTTTGCTCCTTCACCAGCAGATGCCGTCAGCCAGCTTAGCCTTGCCATTGTCCTGACTGTCCACCTTAACGGAAAACTCAGGAAACAGCTTTGTTTGTGACCCACATCCTCCCTTAGCCTGGCCTCCGCAACCTGAGTGACAGCCCTGGCATATGGGGGGCAGTCTGGGTGGGTCATTGGGCCCTGGCAGATGGACATCTGTACAGGGGGCAGTAAGCAGCCAAGACCAACATCACTGGAGCCACACCTTGTGTCCTGGGTCTGTATTGTTCCATTTTGGGTTAGAAAGAAGTAAGGGCCACAATTTTAAACGAGGAGTAACTGACAATGGATCAATCTTGCAGCCTGGAGGCTGCCGCGCTGGGAGGGTCTGACCTGGACGGAGGCCTGAATGAAGAAGAGTTTCCTTATTCCTGAGTTTGGATATCTCTGCCTCATTGCAGCTTGTCTTTCTCGCTCTAGCTCCCTTTCCAGATGTCTTCTGTTCACCCAGAAAGAGTTAGAGATGGGGCTGGGGGAAAAGGGGTGCAGGGAGGAGGTTAAAAGGTTGGAGCAGAAATGCTGATGACATAGATTTGGGATCTGGACAGAATCCAGCTCTACTTGCTTTGTGACAGTAGGAAAGTTTCTAACTGCTCTAGGCCTGAGGTTTCCAGTGGATATAATGCAGTTAATAATGAACATCTTGTTGTAAAGATTAAACATATAAAGAGGCCTGCCCAGTGCCTGGCATATAGTAGGTGTTCAGTAAATGAAAGTTATTATTATTTATTATAACAGCAGCTCAGATAGACTTGTCTATCAAGGTAGTTTCTGTGTGGGCCCCTGAGGGCCACAACTTGCTTAGAACAGTGTCAGGCTTCAGGGACCACCTGGGAAACCTATCTGACCATAGAGCTTTTTTACCTGATTATTGTCACTGAGTATTGAACTTGAACATGCTGACTGACAGTTATGGGGAGGAGCTCCATTCTTTAGTTTTACTGTATTTGGAGGACTCCGATTGCAAAAGTGGTGTGCCAGGTTAATTTAATGGGCATGTAAAGATATGTAAAACAGCATGGGAACAGATCCACCACCCTCCCTCCCCCTGCCTCCCCCCCCCCCCCCTGCCCCCTCCCCCGCCGTTGTTTGTGACGGAATCAGGAGTTAGTACAGCTTTATGTCACCATGCCCCTTTCCTGGCACTTTTTTCACGTACCCTCCCTAATTTCTCTCCCTATGCCTCCCAAAGCCCCTTCACAGCCCTCTCTGGGCAGAAATACTCTGGTTGCCTAGACAGATCCCTGCTTAAGAAATCGGGGAGCCCCTCCCTTCTGTGATGGCACCAACATCACTGGCTGGCAGCTGGAGTCACACCCTGCTCTGTCCTGCCCAGCACAGAGCAAACCTGTTCAAACTTGTACCTCTGGACACTTTAATCTAATCAGTAATCCTAATGTTGTTCACAGCTTTATTTTTACAGTGTGTTCATTCACATTAATTGCATTGTTTGACTTTTGTGACAATTCTGTGATGTGAGCAAGGCTGGTGTCATCATTCCCATTTGATTGATGAATAAACTGAGTCTCACGAAGTATTTTTCTAAGGTCCACAAAACTAGCAACCGAGGTCACACTAGAACTGAGATGCCCTGCATTGTGGACTGTTTTCCTCGCTGCGACACCACACTGCCTCCTCCCGCCCGAGGCACCCACACATCGTGAGTGGTCAAAGGACTTTAAGATACATAGAGACCTGAAAAAAAAGAAACAGAAAAAGGAATGCAGAGAATACCCGCAATCAGGGACATGTCGCGATCGAGGAAACGAGTTTTGAGAGACAAGGGAGCTGGTCCAGGTTTCTTTAGAGGGTGGTAATTATCAGTTATAATAATCAACATTTTGGGTACCCTATGCACAGGGCACTGTGCTCTGCGTTTCCTATTTATCCTCCTTACACCAGCCCGAAGAAAGAGGGCCATTATTACCCGCATTTTCCTGTTGACAAATACAGGAAGACTAAGGCACGCGCTCAAAGCTCCACATCTAAGCAAATCCAGCCCTTGGATTCCAAACCCACAGTCCAGCCCTGGGACCCACACAGCTGACCATTTCTTTTTGGGCTGCAGTGTGTTTTCAAGTGGCTTGTTCCAGATCTCCCTGGAAACGCTGCATAACCTTCTGAGCAAGCCTCTGGGCAGCTTCCAGATGGGAATCCGATTTTGTCCCTCCATTTCGGAACCCTTACAGGAGGAGGAAGTCCTCCATTTCTCCGTCCTTCTTCCCTCTGGTTCTTCTCCTTTTGTTCCAAGGCCACTGCCATCTGGAGCTGCCCCAGGCATCTGCTCGGGGGCACACTCCTCCTCCTCCTCCCCCTCCTGCCCAGCTAGCACCTTCCCACACTCACACTAATCTCCCCTCCCTCCTCTCCCCACCCCCAGCGCTTCATTTCAGCTCCTGGTCCTCACCAGGCTCTCAGAGTGGACACCTGCCCTCCGACGATGCAAGGCAGAGAAACCACCCAGCTTCCCCAGGTCTTCAATTTCCCAAATGGACCCATTTGGTTAATTGTGCTCACACTCCTAAGCCCCACTGCCTATCCGTGAGAAGCCAGGTCTCTTCTCTCCAGAAACATTATAACAGGCCACCATGGACAACATGGGCTCAGGATGCACAGGATGCACAGCTGTGGGTTGATGGGGGCGGGGCCCTGGAACTACATTAGGAATGGTTTGTATTGCTCCCTAACCCCTGCCTGGGACTTATTCCAGGCCCCTGAAGCATCACCCACACTTGGCTGCCTTCTCCTGTGGGTGCTGAGGTCTAGGTGTGGGACTAGGTGTGGGGACCTGGTGGCAGCAGTAAAAGTTATTTCCCTTCTTTGCTGGTGCTGTCACCTCATTTCCACTGAAGTGACACAATCCCTTTCAGCCTTTCCTGCTGCCCTGTGAAACCCACCTTTTTACTGGAGGCTGGGCTGTTGGGTTTGGGACAGCATGTCATCCTCTGAGTTTCAGTTCCTAACGGGAGCACCACAGACTATAGCAAAGGGAGGCCCTTCTGCATGCTGGTTGCATGCTTGCTGTGGGCATAAGACACAAAGCTCTCCTCTGCGCATCAGTAGCCAACACTGTCTGCTATAAGCGTCCTAGCTGCCAGCACCTTGCACCAGACTCCTAGACAAATGGCGCGTCTTAGAACACAGAAACAACCTCCTCCTGTCTGTTCCACCTCCCCTCCTCCGGGCTCCTGTATTTTCACATCTCCTCCAGCCTGTAGCAGCCTGCCGGATGGGAGTCGGATCCAGATTGATGTCTGTACTGGATATAAATGCAGAGGACTGGAGGGAGGAGAGGAGGAACAGATGCTGTTCCCTCCTGCTGTCTTAGTCTTTTCCTCCCTGTGCCCTCATGTCACATCAGAAAGGAATTTTTAAAATGCAACTGGGGATACACTGTCCTGGGAGTGTTAGCAGCTAGACCAGTGTTGCTAGCAGGATGGAAGTCACCTCTGAAGAACTGACCTGGCTCCCTCTCTGGGACTGACTCTAGTAGGTGCAGATGACATCGTAGGTCACGGATCATTGGTGGGAGAAGCTGGCATGAATAAGGAGTGGAGGTCTCCAGGTTGGTTAAGGGAACCTTGGCAGAGGCAGGAGAGAGGGGAGCCCAGAGCTGCTCGCAGGAGCCTCCCTTTCTCTTTGGCCCAAAGTAAACACCGCTTACGTAGATGACCAACCATATGTTCGCTCTGAGGGTGAATAAGAACTCCTTGGTCTCAGAGCCAGCATATGTTTATTTGCACAGGCATGGTGTATTTTGTAGGTCTACAAAGTAGATTTGTAGATTCAAAAGCCCAGCTTGTCCAAAGCCATGTAGCAGAGCAGCTGTAACTTGAGGGAAAGGAGAATGTCAAGTTTGTGCCAGGTCTTGAGTTAGATTGAATTAACTCAAATTAATTTGTTTAATTAATAATCGCCACAACAACCCTGTAAGAAGTGTATCTATCCCGCTCGAAGACAAGAAAACAGGCTCTAAAAGAGTAAACAAATTGCGGAAGATCACGCAGCAGATAAATGGCTGAGGTGGGATTGAAACTCAGGTGAGTGGCTCCAAGTCCATGCCCTTTTCATGCTCCAGAGGGATTATTCATCACTTCCTCTTGAGGCTACATCTCTGAATCCATGTCTGGTGTGTTCCCCCTGGTCTTGTGGTTTTTTAGCTAGTTCTCTGTTCACCCCTATTGATTAAGCCCAGCCCTGTTCTGCTTTGATATATAGATATGCCACATTTTATTTATCCGTTCATCAGCTTGTGCTCACTCCTCTGAAGGACACAGAGGAGAGGTAGAGGACACTGCCCCCACCCTCAAGAAGTTCGCAGTCTGGTTAAGGGGGAGATCGTCTCTTTCCCCCACACCGAGCTGCTTCTATAGCCTTGCCCTTATTTTTTTTCCCTGCTTGAGCTAAGTCTATGGTTTTCAAAAAAGTCTGTGGTTTACAACCTTGGTCTGTTGAAACCAGGCTTGGAATCCCACAGGGGGCAGAGTAAGCAGCTTACCGTGAGTAACATCACGAGCAGATGGACAGTGGCCTGGACTCCAAATGGACACCCCACTCAAGGAGCCTGGGAACCCACTGGTCAGTGCCTGGGGTGAGGATGCGGCATTTGAAAGAAAGATAGTTGGGAGTTGCACAACTGTCTTTCTTTAGGAAAAATACCAAGGGACAAAAATTGTGGTTTCAGGCTGTTCTTCCTGTAGCATTCTGAAATTCACCACGGAGACATGGACTAGACGTTTTGTGACTTATTCAAGGTGGCATATAGGAACTTAGCCCTAGGTCTTTTTTAAATCGATATTCAGTGTGCTAAAGTAATAAACTCCAAAGCCTAATTCTTCCTTCAACTTTCCATTTCAACTGACAAATTTTTCACTTCCTTTCATAAATCTCATAAATTTTAGCAATCTTTTGTTTGATTCCATTAATAAACGCAGGTAATTAAATTCCTTGAACATTTGAAACTTCCTTTATAAATTTAATTATGCACTTTCCTTTTTGAAGTATCACAATTTTGTAACAAAGTCTTCCGAGTCCTAATGTAATTTTTTTTCTTGTTAATATTTTAAATAACAGCTTTGAGATATAATTCACATACCATACAATTCACCTATTTAAAATATACAACTCACTCAGTGATTTTTAGTATATTCACAGAGTTGAGCACCCATCACTACAATTAATTTTAGAACATTTTATTACCTCCCCCTCCCCACAGAAAACCCCATACCCATTAGCCGTCACCCCCTTCCCCCAACACTGGTCTTCCTCTAGCCCTAGGCGATTACTAAGCTACTTTCTAACTCTATAGATTTACCTGTTCCCCACCTTTTATATTAATGGAACAATACAATATGTGGTCTTTTGAGATGGCTTCTTTCACTTAGCATGATGTTTTTAAGGTTTATACATGTCATAGCATGTATCAGTACTTCATTCTTGTTTTGGCTAAATACTATTCCATTATGTAGATATGCCGCATTTTATTTATCCATTTGGGTTGTTTCCACTTTTTGTTTATTATCGAGTCTGCTCCTAGGAACATTCCTATACAAATTTTCACGTGGACATGTGTTTTTGTTTCCCTTTGGTCTACATGCAGGAGTGGAATTGCGGGTCCTATGATAACTGTGTTTAACCTTTTGAGGAATCCTGGGTCCTTTCGTACTAAATCCCAGCCTCCCTTCCTGGCCTTCGACCTTCAGCCTCCACTTCTCTCCCACCCAGGTCACTCCGTACCCTACTCAAACCTCGGGCCCCGCCCTTGGAGACCTTTCACGTGGGATTATGATCACCCTCCTCCGAGCCGGTTCCCTTTAATGGCAGACCTTGGGGAGACAGCTGCTGCTACGCGGGTGTCTTCCCACTCACTCAGAGAGGAGGTGGGGTGCTTCACAGCCCTCTCTCTCCAGCTGTGAAGAAAGATGTGTGTCTAATTGCTGTGAAACTTTCTCCCTGAGGGTAGGAGACGGGGGCCCAGACGTGAGAAGCTGGGTTTCGTAGGGAGGTGGGCTCCTCTTCTCCTTCTCAGAGGTGGCACAATCCTTCCCTAGGTGGGGGTGGTTTCCTGCTCTTCCTCTCAGGCTGTCTTTTCTGATGT
The DNA here is from genome assembly GCF_902729225.1 of Pteropus medius. Classification (NCBI taxonomy): domain Eukaryota; kingdom Metazoa; phylum Chordata; class Mammalia; order Chiroptera; family Pteropodidae; genus Pteropus; species Pteropus medius. The sequence goes on along the minus strand of NW_024349227.1, from coordinate 1,841,950 downwards.
CAGTTTGGATTTTGCTGATGACTTCAAGGTGGAAGGTGCCCGCATACCCTACCTGTTAACTTCTGTTTCCTTTCCAATCTTCTTTGCCCGCTAATCTTTATAAGGAAGGAGACTAGTGACAGCTCCGTTCGTAAGGAGCAGGGCCAGTGAGCGGAGCCTGTAGAGGGAAATTAATAGATATACACAGACTGTTTAAACCAGTCCCTGCACAGCATGATAGATCAGCCGATCGGCAGCTACACTGACTGCATTTGATAGTCTTTTCGTTCTGTTCCTCGTGTGTTTCCTAGTCCTGCCCCTCAGAAGGTGAACAAATAAGCAGTAATAATAAGGAGGAAATGCACAGCCACAAAGAACCTCAGGAAAGTGGCTGGATTGTAGCACTGACAATGTCCTTCCCAGTGTGCCCAGCGACTGCTGGCCTGTACGGTGGGCTGTCAGCAGGGCCAGGCTGCAGGCCAGGCCACCTGTATACTTTAAGCTTCCTTGCTATGCCAGGATAAGATGCGCCAGGCTCCAGCTGGCCTGGGGTCAAAGAGACGGACTGATGCAGCAACCCCACTTCCTCCATATATCAGGCTATACATCCAAGGACGTGCATCGCAGTTGTAACGCGGAAATAATAAAGAAAACAACCTAAAGGTCCGCTACAAGTAGACAGCTGAAGGCTCTGTGGTAGACCCACAAAATGCAGTTATGAAAAAGAACACAGCAGGTCCCCGTGTCCAAGCTCTATGGCTTAATGACTCCCTCAGTTATGCAGAGGCAGCCAGAGGCGTGCACCTCCCACCCTAGAAGTGGCTGACCTTTATCGGTGGGTGCAGCCTTTGTGTGGGGCCTCAGCCCGTCTGGTGGCTTGAGTACGCCCTGTGAGGGCTTCGTGCCCCTAGAGACCCTGGTATGAATACTACATTATTCATGGTGGTCACCTCAACAGAAAGGTCTCTTCCCTTTTCTTCTTTCCCGTCTCCTCCCTCCCTTGCCCCCAACTTAATAAATAGCCAAGGGGTTCAGGTTTCAACCTGTAGATTAGTTCTGGGTTTTGAGCAGGAAACAGCTGTTTTCAGCCAAATCCCTAATCCTAAACCCAGGTGTTCGCCTCCCCAGGTGGGAATCGGGGCCACCTGATACCCTTGTTTCCCCACAGACACACTCCTGCTGAGACCCTCTGGCCTCTGAACTTAGCTGAGGCAGGGAGAGGAGGGGACTGGCCTGCCGGGTGCCCCTGCCACTGCCACCAAGCAGATCACTATCAGTGGTTAAACACACAGCCCCTTACTCCTCCCAGATCTCTACCCCTGACAATGAAAGGGAGCCAAGCATGAAATACAGCCACAGAACAGATGGAGACCACCCCCTTCCAACCCTGAGAAGGGAGGAGGGGGAAGGGGAAGTTGAATCACACATACGAGGTTTCCTTGGCTATTAGAGAATCCTAGAAGACAACTGGTTCCACCCCACACAGGAGAGGAGCTGAGTCTGTCTCCTGGGCACGGAGAGAGGCAGAGATCTAGAAGCAGGCTGGTAAGTGCTTCTTAGGCTGTCAAGTCTTTGTGTCCCGGAGGCTGTGGTGTAGTTACAGCCCTTCAAAAGGGGAGGAGGGAGGATCATGCAGGCAGACTTTCTCAAAGATGCTAAGTGAGGCATTCGGACATTTCATGGGGGTGAAGGGGAGATGTAGGAAGATGCAGGTGCTCTCAGAGGAGGAAGCCAGGGAGCTCCCTGCTGCTTCCCCTACTAGTCTTGTCTTCTTCCAGAGATCCTCCTGTCTTTCTCCTCCTTGCTTGGCACTCTGTCTCTTTAGGACAGGCTGATAATCATCAATAGGGGGCATTTGAGTTTCCTAGGCAACCTACTTGCCTGGCCTTCAGATGCCTGAGAGTGGAGGGAGCAGAGCAGGCTCGGGCCAGCATCTGTTCCATGGTTCCCTCCTTGGCACGAGAGAGATGGAAGGGAGGTGGTAGGGGCGAGGGGGGAGGTCAGAGGGCAAGAGAGGAGGTGGGGAAGAGAGTCCCCACTGTAGTGCCTAGGACAATCCCTCTGCTGACGGTGGGGTTCAGAATCCAGGGCAGCTAAGCCGAAGCCCTCATGATGAAGATGTGTGAAGGGCTGGGAACCAAGGTGATGGCAGTTCTGGCGTTAGCACCTAGAGCAGCTGAATCCCTGAATTCTGAGAGTCTGCCTTCGGGATGAATAAAACTGGGTGGCCCTGACTGAGGTCAGATAGGAAGCTCTGAGAGGGAGTGGGGTAAAGATCTCAAAAAAAGGAGACAAGAATGTCTGCTAAGCAGACAGATAGGTCTGCTTCAGAGGCTGCTAAGTAGATATTGTTTAGGTTATTGCTCTTATTTTTTATTATTCAGGTTTGTAACAGCAGTTTTATCACCTATGATATTAACCAGTGATTTATAATATGTTATACCGATTCACTGATGGGATAAATATCTCCCAGTAATAGGAAGTGTCTGATAAGATGGCTGTTCACTCATCCCATGAATATTTACTGCACTGTCTCACTGCAGAGGGAGACAAGACATGCACTCTGAGCTCAAAAAGTTCAAAGTATGAGGCAGGAGGCAGACGTGGGAATAACTAATCCATTTCCCACAAGAGGAGGAATTGGCCGCTGGAACAGAGCGTGTTGGCGTGCTGGGGGCACCGTGGGAAAGCAGGGTCGATAACAGGGAGGGGTCGCCACTGAGGATCTTGTGGAAGAAGGGAATTTGCCCTGTAGAGAAGGAAAGGAATAGCATTTTCAGCCTAGGCATAGTGAGAGCGAAGATAGCCAAAGAGGCAGCGAGCACCTGGCCTGTTTGGGGAGGGGTGTGAGGCTCAGCTGGACTGGAAACATGGGTGCAGATGCTGCAGGAGACGGGGCTGCACCGGGTGCGAGCCAGGTCACAGAGCACTACGCAGAGCCTGTGATTCTGCCTCTTAGGCCAGCTTCTTTTTCTGCCAAGACAAATATGATAGAGGATGGCCACACACAGAATACACACTGCTCTTTATTCTTCAAGAAAGAAAACAGAAAGGGAGAATGCAATTATAATCATGCTAACCTGGGCCACTCTGATTTATACTTATGTATAAATCATTTGCAACTGTTAATTGGTTTGTATTGGGAACAATTACTTGAGAAATGCCTTACATCTCAGTCCTGGGTTCCTGCTAGGAGGGCTGGCCTGCCTGTCTGCATGGAGCCCTCCTGCCAGTGCAGGCTGCTCAGGCTCTTCAGATCACACGCCTGGCCCTTCCCCACTTCTTATTTTGATGTGCTTCCATTTCTCCTTTTGTTTCAGCTCCTCTCTCTGATTTCTGAACAGGTTGCTTCCAGGCAGCTATGATAATAAGCCCTGCTACGTTTTTTTGTGTGTTTTGTTTTCGTCTTTTAATCTAATGCAGAATGGCTGAGTCTCGTGTTGGCTCTTTGGGCTTTTATTATCTCTATTCCCCCACAGTATCCCATGACAGTGATGTGTGAATGTATTCCTTCGTTGGTTCTTGTAGTACTATTCCAGTCATTTGGTAGTTTATTCTAAGAACTAATTGCTGGCACGTGGTCTCATAGCACTAATCTGTTGGTGTGTCCTTAGGCATTAATTCAGGAGCATAGCCTCCGAGGACCTGCAGAGCTGTTTTGTTCATGGCTCTGGGCATTTCGAACTGGACATGTTCAGTTCCAAGCTCAGGATCTCCCTACACCCTAACCACTATCAGATTCAGTCCCCTTTCTGTATTTTTATGCTAATTATTAGCATCATCTTAATTCACTTTCCTAACCTAGAAGCCTTAATGCCATCTTACTCATCATCCACTACCAGTCAGTCATCAGATCCTGTTGATTCTAATCCAGAAACTATCCTCAAATCCCAAGGCAGCCTTGGAGACTGTTAAGCCATCTCTCTCACACACACTCTCTCACACCCTGTGCAGGGGCACCTGTGGAATCTGGAATCTGGGAGAAAGCGAATCGAGTGACAGGGAGACAGAGACGTGGTCACCCCTGCACTTGGCTCCCAAAGCAGGAGGATGCTTATAGGGCAGGAGCGGCCTGTGAATAAGTACCACACCAGCCACCCAGTGGGCAGATCACAGGCCCCCTCTTGGATTTGGGTTTACCCACTACTCCGAGAAATATAAAAGTCTTGCAGGTAGTACAGTCACTTGGGCTCATCAGGAAGGAATGCAATAAAAATAGTAAAAACAGTTACATTTGTATCATGCTTCGTGTTCCTGTGCATTATCTATTTGCTCTCACAACCACCATCTGAAACAGGCAAAGCAAGAATGTTTATTTCCTTTTTTTGAGATTTTTTTTTAAAAAGGCTTGGAATCTACAGCCATGCGACCCTGAACAAGCCCGATTCCGTCTGATCTTGGAAGGTAAGCAGGGTCAGGCCTGGTTAGTACTTGGATGGGAGACCACCCAGGAAGACCAGGTGCTGTAGGCGTAAAAAGTAAAAAAAAAAAAAAAAAAAAAAATAAGAGATTATAAGCTGACAAGGTCCCTGCAATCTGTGAGGTCAACCAAGGGTTGCTTCACCAAATAAACAAACAAACAAACAAACAAATAAATAAAATAGGCTTGGAAAACAAATAATTTACAAAAATTAAGTGGCAGGATTGAAACCTTTACTTGTATCTTCCATTCTATAGCTATCCCCTGCCAGGAACCATGCCTGGCACAAAAATGATCAGGTCCTGGTCTGAGCCCCAAGGATTCCATGAGCAGGGAGAAAGTTTAAGCCAGTGGTAAGCAAACTAAGCCACTTCTGGGCCACTGTCTGCTTTGTAAATAAAGATTTATTGGAATGTTGTCAGGCCTGTTCATTCACTTATTGTCCATAGCTGGTCTCACTCTACAATGGTAAAGTTCAATAGTTGTCACAGACTGTATGTCTCACAAGGCCTAAAATATTTACTATCTAGACCTTTATAGAAAATGTCTCCAACCCTTAGTTTAAACATATGGTTTTACCCCAGTGTGCTGAGTGCTTTAAGTTTAGAGCCAGGAGTAATGAGAGCTCTGTTGGAAGTGAGATGTGGGGGATGGGCACAGGGGAGCACAGGGAATTCTTCACTGAGCAGAAGATGTCTGAGCAGCGGAATCTTGAAGATTGAGTAGGAATGAATCACATGACAAGGAAGGAAGGCCTTTTCAGGCACGGAGGTTGGCACATGTAAAGTATGGTGGTAGTAAATGGGGTGGATGCTTAGAAAATGACGTGTCATTCAGTTAGGAAGCGTTTAGGGTTTGGGTGGGGTTGGAGAGGCCTGCAGGAGCCTGATCTCTGAGAGCCTTTATATGCTATGCTTGATCTTAACAGATTTTGGGGGTGATAATGGAAGAGTTTTCGGCAGAGCACTGACACAATCAGATGGGGGTTTAGAAAAATCACTGTAATAGCAGCGTGGAGGACGGATCGGAAGGAGACCAGTTGGGAGGTTATTGCAGCAGTCCATGAGATGCGATGTATATCGAAGGTAAGACAGGTGGGAGCACAGAGAGGGGTGGAGTAGAGACACTGGGAGGAGACAGTCAGTCCAAGGGCCTTGGCGCCTGGGTGCGAGGTGTGAACAGAGGTGAGATTTAAGGGAGATGCTTGATGTCTGGCTTAAATGACTTGGGTGGGCACCACCAACAGAGATGGAGAATAGCGGTGAAGGGACATGACCCCTGCAGAGATACTGAGAACAGCAGGCAGAAGAAGAGGATGCAGCAGTAAGATCAGGGTTGCTATGGAGGGTGGAAGGGCAGAGGAGAGGAGGCCCCAGAGTGGTGTGTCAGAGGCCAAGGAGGAAAGGATGTTAGGAGGGATGGATGGAGTGAATAACAGTTGCTAGTGCCCCCGAGAGGTCTGGCAAGAGAGAGAGAGCGCTGCGTTTGGCCAATGCGAGATCTGAGTGTGGTTGGATGAGGAGTGAATGGGAACTAAAAAGTGAAGTCAGAAACCATAGACCACTCTCTAAAAAACAAACAAACTTTCATGAGAAGAGATGGAGGAAAAAATTTTCAGCTATATATAGAGAGTCTGTGGAATCCAGAGAACAATCTTTTCGTTTTTTTAGGAGAGAAAGTTAAAGATGTTTCTCTGCTGAGGCAGGAGCCGGTTGAGAAGAGTTTGGAAATTCAGGAGAGAGTGAATAGTTGATGATTAAGGAGAGGTTTTTGTGGAGGGGTGGGGCGGGGTCCAGGTAGAGGTGGGCAGGAAGAGGGAGGGACACTTTTTTTATACAGAAAATGTGGGACACTTATGTGTTCAACCAATATCGTAGGGGAATTTCTGATTTGTCGCACTGTCAGCTACAAGTGATAGAAAGCTCAACTCCACTTGGATTAAAAATCGAAAGGAATTCCAAATGTAAACATATACGTAATTTAGGGCAGTTTCTTCTGGCCGGGCCTAGGGAAAGCTTCGTGCATTGAAGGACAGCCTGCGGAATACTTGCCTTTTGCAAAATTGAAATCACAGCAGGTCCAGAAGCTGACGCCCAGTTCCATTTCACTAGTATCAAAAGAAATATTTCAACTCTTATACACTCACAGGTAGAATGAATTGTGTACTGGCCACATATGGAGGCATCACTTTGCTTGTCTTATACTTCAAGTTAAGGTCTAATAAAACTTCGGCCGTGAAAGCAACATAAAAGGATTCTAAACTGTACCTCATCTGTTAATTTCCCATGCCTGGAGAAGTTAATTTCCACTCATCATGTGATACTCAATTTATACAATAAATTATGAACCTGGAAAAAAACATGTAATTTAAAAGTCCACAAGCAGGCTTGGTCTGGGAAGTACTCTGTCAGTAACACCAACAGGGATGTGCAGGGTCAGATTTTCCTGTGTCTTTTGTCTGCCCTCTGCAGTCTCAGATCATCCCTACGTTGCACATGGAGACCCCCTACTCCCACAGTCCTCTCCCCTTATGAGAGTTCCTCGCTGGATCTTTTTCAGAAGAGAGAGGAACCTCGTCTTTCCTAGAGGTCTCTGTAAAAGTCGCCATGAAGCACACTGCCTCTTGCTGGCTTAGACTTTCATTCCTAAATCAATCATAGAGGTGAGAGGGTAGGGGATACTAATTGGCTTAAACTAATCAGAGCCCAACCCTGGAACCTGGGTAAGGTCACTCTGAGAAAGGGGTAGAGATGAATTCTCCAAGGAAAAATGTGAGTACTGTTATGGATTACATTATATCCCCCAAAATTCCTGTGTTGAAGCTGCAACCCAGAATATGGCTGTATTTGAAAACAGCCTTTAAAGAAGTGATCGAAGTAATAAATGTCATAAGGGTGGACCCTAATCCAATATGACTGGCGTCCTTATAAGAAGAAGAAGAGACACTAGGATGTGTGCATGTACAGAGGAAGGCCGTGTGAGGACGCGAGGGGAAGGCAGCCATCCGCAAGCCAAGGAGACAGAGACCTCAGAAGGACCCAGCCCTGCTGACACTTCGACCTCATCTGTCAGCTCCAGAACTGTGATAAAATAAGTGTCCAGCCTGCAGTGTTTTGTAATGGTAGCACCAGCAGATTAATACAGATACACTGAGTGGGAAGAGGAGCCTGGATAAGCATCCAATAAATGCCACTAGGTTCTCTGTGTACAGATTGAATAAGACACTGTGCCCAATCTCAAGGCATTTGAGGTCGGAAGACAACACTCTATACCAAGACCTAGCACCCATTACAATGAGAGGACCGAGAATGAGGACCTAATCCAGCCTTGGTGGGAGGGATGGTTCAGAGAAACTGAGGAAGCTTCCCAGAGGAGCTGTCACCTGCCCTGAGCCTGGGAGATAACAAAGAGTTGGAGGAAAACAGAAAAGGCAGACTAGGAAGCGAGAGTGATCTGTGTAGAGTTAGTGTGGAAATAAACAAAGACCATCCAAATGAGAACAAGCAGAAGCTGTTCAGAGCCCAGTATAGCACAGGAATCACCACCGTCACATTGGGCAGAGGCTCAGAGGCAGAGAGGGAAGACGGCAGGCTTTCTAGTGGAAAGGCTTCAGGTGTGCTCAGACTGACGTGGCAGCTTGAAGCATTCTGTGTGATTGGATTGGGGGCAAATCTGTCTTTCCCTGGTTGGTCCTGAGTTGGAAGTGCTGGCAAAAAAATAGGGCAGCCCATAGTCACTGACAAAGGCCTGACCGTCTGGGCCGAGTGCTATAGAGGTTGTGAGTCAAGCTTCTGTTGTCATATACGGTCTGGCCTTCGTCCGGGTAGTCACCTCTCAGTGGGGTGGGTGAGAGAGCAAGGACTCTTCCTGAGACTAAAAATAGTTCAGTATAACTGAGAGTGAGAGGAGGAGTTTGGGGAAAGGTGAGACTGGACAGGTAGACAAGGCCCTGATCAGGGAGGGCCTTCGAATCGCGTTTTAGGACAGACATAAAGGACTGTGGAGGTGCATGGGAGTGGGGAGTTGACCAGGAGTATGGGGCTTATGAAGCAGTCCCAGAGCTCCGCCTGGAGAGCTCAGCGACAGCGTGGGAAACCTGCTGGTTTCCAGAGTCAGACCCGCACCCCAGCCTGGCTGCTTCCGCACACCCTGCCTCTCATGCCGCCGCCCCCATGATTGCAATGATTGCAGTGCGGTGCAGGGTCCTGCATTTGAAAAGGTAGACTCTTGCTCAAGGGTTTTCAGTTCTTTGTTTTACTAATAGAATCCTTTCTTCAAAATAAAACCTATGCAACACCCCACTGTACAAGCAGTGGCTGTGAAGTCGAGGTGGTTCGGAGTGGGGTGAAGGGACCTGGGTCCCACCTGCTCCTCCCTCCCCAAACCCGGCCCCCTCAGAGAAGGCCCCTAAGGCACTTCCTAGAGCCCACTGGGCTCCTCTGGACCTGGCGTGAAAACCCAGTACTGAAAGATTCCTGAGAAGTCTGCCAGCAACGTCTGCACCTCCCTGAACCCTGAGTGGAACCCAGGGCGGCCAGGAGGCTGCTGCGCTGAATGACTTCACCGCCACGGCGGTGAAGTTTCTGGGTTTGGAAGCTAAAGAGCTGCCTCGCCCCACAGGCTGTAGAGCCTCCTAAAGGGTCCCCCTGCTTCCACTGTTGCCCCCCTACAACCTGCCATCTGTAGAGGAGCCAGAGCGGTCTTTGCAAACAGACCACATCAGGTCTCTCCACCGCTTACAGCTCTGCGTAGCACATAATTTAGACTCCCCCGCGAGTCTGCCCCTGCCTCCCTCTCTGGCGTGGTTTGTTTCATTCCTCCCCACGTGCCCTCCAAGCTCCAACCCCGCTGGATTCTCTCAGTTCCTTACTTGTTCCCGTCTGCTTCCTGCCACACGACCTCTGCACAAGCATTTTTCCCTGCCCGGCATGTTTTTCTGACCCTCTTTACAAGATTGGCTCCTTCCTGCCATTTAGGTCTTGGTCGAATGCCATCTGACAGAGGCCTTCCTTGACCATTCAGTTCCCTTTATCACATCACCCTATTTCTTTCTTTCTTCTTTTTTTTTAGTAGACGTAATTTTTTAGAGCACTTTTAGATTCATAGCAAAATTGAAGGGAAGGTACAGGCATTGTCATATCCTTTTGCGCCCACTCATGCTTAGCCATGATCAATATCCCCATCAGAGATACATTTGTTAAATTGATGAACCTACACTGATACATCCTTATCACCAAGAGACCATAGTTTACGTTAGAGTTCAGCCTTGGTGTTGTACATTCTATGAGTTTTGGACAAATGTATAATGACATGTATCCACCATCGCCCAGAAGTTTCATTGCCCTGAAAATCCATGTGCTCTGCCTATTCCTCCCTTCCCCAACCCCTGGCAACCACTGAAATTTTTACTGTCTCCATAGTTTTGCCTTTTCCGGAATGTTGTACAATTAGGATCATATCACATGTAGCCTTTTCAAGTTGCCTTCTTTCACTTAGTAATATGCATTTAAGGTTCCTCTATGTCTTTTCATGGCTTGATAACTTTTTAGTGCTGAATAATATTCCATTGTTTGGATGTAGCACAGTTTATTTATCCATCTTGGTTGCTTCGAAATTTCGGCAATTATGAACAAGGCTGCTATAAACATCTGTGCACAGGTATTCTTTATTGCACCTGTTACGCCTGATCCTGATTTTTTTGTTCGGCGTGTATTTCCTGTCTTCCCTGCTGGCATGTGAGCTCCATGAGAGCAGAAGAGCCTGTCTTGTTCCGTGTGTGTTCTCTACCAGCGCCTGCTGCCAGGTCTGTTAAGTGAACGAATGGTGCACTAACTGCCGCCCCACAGGCCAAGGTGGGTTCTGCTGTGGGGACGTAGAACTGCCAGCTGAGCCATTCTTAGCATCACTAGTCTTTTCTCTCTGTCACTTCAGCTGTGTTGTGACCACCGGAGCAGCCTGCCCAGAATGGGGCTGTAGGAATGTGGGGAGCTCCCGATGGCAACAGCTTGCAGGAGCCGTGGGCCTCTCGTCCGTCTGCCAGGGACAGCTTGTGGAATCAACACCAGGAGCCCCCAGTCTGGGGAAAGAAAGCAAATCAGGACCCAGAAAAAAGGAAAAACAGAAAAGCAGTCTGTGGTTGTGGATGGATAATTATTATTACAACTTGCTGCTGTTATTGGCGATGTCATGTAGGTAGCCAGAATGCTTCCTTCATCCCTACAAGCTCAAAGCCCACTCAGTGGCAGCAGCTAACATTTACTAAGCCTTTTGCCCTGCGCCCCAAAGTTTACCAAGTGCTTTCTAAGGGAATTATATACTAAGCCATCACAGCAGCCCTCTGCAGTAGCTGCTATAGCATCTGTACTCTTCAGATGAGAAATACCGAGCTCGAAAGGTTCAATACTTGCCCATGGTCTCCACCTGACAAGCAGTGAGCAGATTCAAACCCGTGCCATCTTGCTCCCCAGCCAATGCTAGAGGCTATCAAGCTCTCCTGAAAGGCTGTCATGTCTGGCGTCCCCCACCAGCGGTTGATCGTCACCCAACTCACATTCGCTTTTCTGGGCCCCATCTCAGATATGTTACATTCGATCTCCCACGAGCCTTACAGATTTAAAAGCCTTGAGCTCAGGGGTGTTGCCTAAGCGTGGGAAGCGTCTCTGTGAAGTTAACAGAGGCTTTAGGGCATTCGAATTCCAAAAAATTTTTAAGCTGCAGGTCGGATTTGGCCCGTGCCTAGAAGTTTGAGGGTCCAGAGATATGGGTATTTAAATCGTACCTAGATGATTCTGATAAGCATCCAGTTTCCTTCTTGTGTGGGCACATTGTCAGCAACACACCTGACCAAATGTCACTTGGATTCTTTGTGGAACAGTGAGCTCACTACTTCATATGGCAGAATATTTCATGTTTGTGGCTCCATTCTCTGTGTGTGTGCGCGTGCGCGCGCATGCACATCCCATTGCCTTTTTTTTCACACAAGGGATGTAGGAGAGAACCTTAGTTATATAAGAATTGAATCAATCATATTTCCCAGTTCATAGTACTCCATCAGTTCACACAAGATTTCTCTTTTGGTTTTATTTATTTTTGTTTTTTCCTCACTCTTTCCCCCTTTAATAGGTTCCCCTCTAATGTATTTTGTGTCCTTACAATCCATCTTATACCTATTCGATTTGATATAAAAGTATCTTCAAACACATTATGTTGGTGGTATGAGTAGGTAATGTGTTTCGTTTTCATGAATGACATTGGAAGGTGGCCCTATTTATTAGGTGATTCTTCCCTGCATCTCAGAGAAGCTCTGCCTCTCTGGAACTTCCTTCCATTTGGTCCTAGTTTTGCCCCCATGGATCTAAACAGAAAAATTGCCCACCCTCTTCCAGCATTCAAGACAGTCATCTTGGCCCCCTCTTCTGCAGCCTTCATCCACCCTCTCACAGGATGTGGGATTCTCCTACTTTCTCCCAGGATGCTCCGTAGTTAGATGATGGTCCCCTTGAAGGGCTTTGATCACTCCCCCGCCCCCCTACCCCAGATGGTGTACTTCTCTACCCCTAGTGATAATCTCTTGTGTTACTGGAAGGGCCAGGAGAGGAACCTGGTATCATGTGACTGGGCCATACAGCATAATAGAGTAAGAACTGAGATTTGATTAGAAGTGTGAATATAATTGCTCTACGTGAGAAACCCCTTTTTCCCTGGTTATCAGGATGGTTATCAGGCTTGGTGATGGAGGGGCACCTGCAGGCAGGGCTCTCCGCTCTCTGTGTTGAATTGTTGTGCACAGACTAGAACTCTCAGGCTCAAACAGCTATTGACTGTCCTCTTCCTTTGCTTGGATGGAAATTTCCTCAACATTTACAGGAAGGATAGCGAGCCCTGTGCAAGGCAGGCTGAGTGGACCTGGCTTGGGGAGCTGAGGGTGCCTGCATGCCCATGTGGAATAACCCACCCTCCTCGTCCTCTGCTCTTTATCTTTATGAGCACATTTTAGAGACCAATGTTACATATTTCTGTTATTGAGGTAAAATTCACATATCATAAAATTAACCATTTTAAAGTGAACAGTTCAGCATTTAGTAGGTTCACAATGTGTACAGCTATCACCTCTAATTCCAAACATTATCACCTCAGAAGGAAACCGTATACCATTAAGCAGCTGCCCCCTTCCCCTTACCCCCCCCACACCCCCACCTCTGGTAACCATCGGTCTGTGTTCTGTCTCTATGGATCTACCTTTTAGGATATTTCACATAAATGGGATCATTCATCTCATTTTGTGTCTGACTTCTCTGAACCCTTTTCCCATTTAGAAAAAAATAGTGCAGGTCCCTGCCAGTGTTAACATCACACGTAGGAATGCTACGTTTTTTAGGATTTGACATTTTCAGCGATTAAAAATCATGATATTTTGTAAGTGGAATACCACTACTAAAAACAGAACGCTATAAATAGAATGATGTCATTTGTTTTCAAAGACTATCGATACACTAGAGTGATGCGAAAATAATAATAAAAGCAAGATATTTCATGGCAGACTTTAGGGGTAAGGTTAGGACTGTATTCTGCAAAGTATATTGGAGTAAACACTGCAGCCATAAGTGCCACCAGCGAGTATTCTCGGGGCAAACAGGAAATGGGTGAATGAGGATAATGTTCTCAGGTTTCATCCACATTGTAGCATGTAACAGTACTTCATTATTTTCTATGGCTGAGTAATATTTTATGGTACATTTATACTGCAGTTTCTTGATTCATTTTTTTTTCTTTGATGGATATTTGGGCTGTTTTCACCTTTGTCTAGTGTGAATGATGCTGCTATGAACATATGTGTATATGTACTTGTTTGAGAACTTGTGTTTAATTCTTTGGGACATATACCTAGGAGTAGAAATACAGGGTCATGTGGTAATTCCTATGTTTAATTTTTTGAAGAACTGCCAACACGTACATTTTTTTTAAATAGCAACTTTACTCTGTAACTTTTCTACATATTGAGAGGCAGAGAAATTGTGTGGGAAAACCCTGGGCTGGAAGTCAGGAGACCTGGGTTCTTTTCCCAGCTTTTCCGCTAACTGCTGTGTGACCTTGAGCAAATCACTTACCTTTTCTGGGCTCTTGTTTCCTCCTCTTAAAAGTAAGGGATTGCATAAAGCTAAATAATCCTAAATAATCCTTAAATTCTCTTCCTCTGTGAAGATTTTACTAGAGGAAAAAATGAGTTCCAGAGAGAATTGTCGAACAGCTAAATGTGATTATCTCTAGTTCTTTTTCTGCTCTGCTGTTAAATTGTGAGTTAAAAACACCCCCAAATAATTGGGCTTTTTTTTCTTGCCAGTGTGTTTCTAGTTAATACCCAGAATAGCTTCTGGCTCCCTTTCCCATCAGGATTCCCAGAATAAAATTGTCCTTCTCTTTCCCATCACTCCAGCTACTTGGCAGCTCCTTAACAAACCAAGGCGGTCATGGAGCCAAGACTGGAGCCGTCCCCACTGTCCCTGAAGGACTGCGGAGCCTCCACTCGTGCAGGTTCTTGCAGCACTAAGGTTTCGGCCGGGTAACCTGAGGCTGGCCTTTGGAGACGCGGGAGGCGGCAGACCCGAGACAGTGAAAGGACTGTCTCAGAGCATTAGGAGGGAGACCCAGAGACCGCCTGTGATGGCTTCTAGTCACAGTCTCTCTTTGGGAAATTTTCTACTTTCTTAACCCTTTTCCATCTGGATGATTTCCTGGCCAGAGTGCAGTACCTATGTAGGAAGGGAGTTGTCACAGTGTGCTGCCACGTCCAGATCATGTGCTCTCCTGTACCACCTGGCGGTTTTATGGGGGAACATGAGGTTTAAAAAAAAGACACGATCCAGGTGGTTTATTTCATCAGTCAGCTGGTCATTTATTCATTTTTCATCAATCTGTCATATATTTTCAAGTGCCTGCTATGTTTTAGGCACTATGTTAGAGTCTAGGAATGACCAAGACGAGGCACCTCCCTTTATAGAGCCTCTCTTTTTATAGGGGATAGAGAGTGGCTTTGGAATGAATACAAAGTGACAAGTGCTGTAATAGGCGGGCATAGATGGTGTTCAGGAGTGCAGACAAGGGGCACCTAAGTCGTACTTGGCAAATTCTAATGAGAGAGGGCAGATTCAAAGAGTGTTCTAGACAGACGTTAATCTGTGCAGAAACCAGTCGGCCTGACAGAGCACGATGCATGGAGAGAGCCTGTAGAAGCCCCATATGGAATGAACACAATGCAAGGGAGGGTGATGAGAAACGCGGTTGCAGAGGGGGCTGTGTCACGCACGGCCTCTGAGTCATGTCAAGGACTTTGGCTTTAACTTTTGGGCTATGGTGAGCTAGTGAGTTTGACTAGGGGAGTAGCATAATATTTACATTTGCACTTCAGAGATAACCACTCTGGTTATGGGTGGAGAATGAGTCAGAGGGGCTAGAGCAGAAGTGGAGAGACCACTTAGGAAAGCCGCTGTGGTAACTGACATGAAACGCTGGTGACCAAAACCAAGGTAGAAGCAATGAGAAGGGAGGCAAGTGGATGGAGTCCATTAATACACACGAGGTTGGGGGCTGGCATCGGGCCCGGCTTCCAGGAAAGAAACTGCTGAAATCTGAGTCAGAATCCTTTAGCTTGCCCCACATCCTGGCACAGGGGAGGTGCCTCATCCGCCAGGTCTTCAGAAGCATGACCTTGTCTCCCAGGAGAAGCCCTGGGGCCCTTCTCTTCTCCCTATGCCCTCACTCAGGCTAGGTGGGAGGTGGGGTATACAGGTGAGACCAGGCTTCAAGATGCTGCCAAATAAAACAGGAGTAGGAGAACAATGTGTCCAGTTTGAGAGGTGACTCTCAGTCCAAGAAAGCTGGGAGCATTCTGGGGAAACCTTCTCCTGCGTCGTCTTGGACTTGACCACATGGTGGAACAGCAAACTGGACCAATTTTTAAGACTCCATGTTCGGAACCTTGGTCATCTTAAAGCTCTTTGTCAGCTGTAGGCCATTCTTATTCTCTCTCAGGAAGGGAAAAGGGTTTGTCTCCTAAGGACTCATTCCAGGTTCCTTGGACCACCATTTTTAACGCCTCCCTCTGGAGGCCCTGGAATGATTTCTCGTGAGTATGTGAACACTGGGCTGTCATAATGTTGCTCATTCTACCAACCTCCTAGAATCTTCTTCTCCTGGGCCATCATCTCAGCACTGCCATAACCTCTAAAGGGACAACATCAGGGACCGTGCTGCAGACAACATACCTTAGCTGCACAAAATATCTGCGGAAATCATTTTTTTTTTTAAAAAAAAGGTCCTTTGGGCAACCAAGTTCCACCTGTCTAACCCCTGATCCCCAGTGCTGCCACTTTGACCCTGTCCCTCTCTCGCTGGTCCAAAGGACATCAGTGTGATCTTCCCTCTCTGCTCCTACCCCAAACACACTCGAACCCAGACCCATTCAGCACGTGTGGTTCAGAGAAGCTGCGAGATCAGTGTGTTTATTCCTGGCCCGGCGCATGGCATCTTCTAAGTGCTGGGCCTGTGGGCCTCTTTGTTTTCATAACTGTTCTATGTAGAGTTGCCCTTCCTTCTCGAACAGCGGTTCTCAGCTAAGGATGGTTTCATTCTCCAGGGGAGAGTTGGCAATGTCTGTAGACATTTTTGATTGGGGGCAGAAGTGGGCTCTGGTGGCATTGAGCTGGGTAGAGGCCAGGGAAGCTGCTACATCTCCCACAATACCCAAGACTGTTTCCCACACGAAGAATTGATGGGCCCCAAATGTCAATAGTGCAAGGTTAAGAACCTGTTTTAGAACAGCAGTCTGGGACCAAGGGGACCCTTGCATCCTTCCAGCCGTGTAGGATTGCTAGAACAAGCCACGGGTTCAAGAATAGCTCACTTGCTGTATTTCTTTCCACAGCTGAGCTCTGTCTGGGAGGCTGAGTTAGAGCGGCTGGAGGCAGCGAGACCCCGCAGGCCGGGGAGCGGGGAGCTGGGCCCACCGCTGAGGATGGCCAGGCCACAGGCGGCACCCTGGGTCCACGCAGGCTTCCTCCTCTGCCTCCTCGGCCTCGGTGGGGCCATCGAGATTCCTATGGATCGTGAGTTCTTTTATTCTCCTGATTTGGGGCAGAAGGGTTGGAGGGCAGGGGATGGCAGGGGAGAGTTAAGACCAACTTTTCAAGAAGGCGAGGGGAGGGGAAACAGCGAATTCTGGATGCAGAGCTGGGTTTCGCAGAGGATGGAAGCCAGCAGGCTCGTGTTTGGGAATGTGAGACTGTGAGTCTGCAGCACGGTCCCTCCGCTGTGGCTGACTGACGCTTGGGCGGCCTGAAACCTGCTGAGCAGGACCAGCGGTGGCAGAGTTTGGAAGTCTGAGTGTCTTCTCTGGTCTTGACTTGTCTCATTGAAACGGAATTTCCAGGGACCAAGTGAGTGGACAGTTCTTATTTTTCTTTCTAATACCTGAGCTGGACCCTTCAGACCCTCTTGGCTGGACTGGTCAGGACAGATGTCCTGGGGAGGGTTAAGGAGGGGATTATTTTGCAAGACCGTGGCTACATGAGACATTAAAATAGAGCCCCATTAAAATGCCACTGTGGGAGAACCAGGCACTGATTCCTGATGTTTTCACCGTAAAGTTAAAAAGTAAAATCCATGTCATTCTGTTTCCCACGATCGGGGCGATATTTGGCCATCAGAATCATAAAGTAAAGGGCTTAGAATGCTGAGCTAACAGCGTGTCTCCACCAGCCATATCTGTGGTTACGTTCATAATGGCACATTGACTGGCCGCCTGCTCCTTGGCCCTGCATTGAGATGTGCATCACAATTCTGACACTTCTATCAGGATGTCTTGTATCCCAGGGCTAAGACGTGGGCACAGCCCCTCTGTCCCCTGTTTCCTGATTCCAGGAATAGATGGGACCCACATGATGCCAACATTGACTTGGGCTTTCTCCAGGTGACTGATGTCTGGGGAGCGGTAGGAAAGTAATGCAGCCTCTAAGAAGTCCCCAGTGAGCTCTCCAAAGTCAGACCCTGGGACCTGGAGTTAGTGGAACTTGGAGAAGAGTTGTGGCTGTCTCAGGCCCTCACACCCGACTTCACCAGTAATAGCTGCCACAGAGGAGCGGGCACTTCTGGATGTGAGAGGACCAGGAGAAATGATAACATAGACCCAGAGCAAGATGGGCAAGGGCAAGGCCCCTGCTGCCTTCCCTGTACCCCAAGTGTGTGTGTGTGTGTGTGTGTGTGTGTGTGTGTGTGTGTGTGTCTGTGAGTGTCTGTGCATGCATGCGTGTGCCCATGGGGACAGGGGAGTTGTGAAAGGAACTGTTCCATGGAGACCATCTGCTCTGCTGGCTCAAGGAGAATTTCTCATTAATAGTCCCAGGCAGACAATCTAATAAGGAGCATGATAAGGCCCTCCGTCTCCCCGGAGGTACAGAGGAAATTGGGTTATCAAGGAAGTGGTGAGGGCTCATTTCTCTTGTGCCACTTTGATCCTGGGGCTAGTGGGTGAGGAGTTCCTGCAAGGTGAACCTATAAATAGATGGCTTTGATATTTATGCTAGGAATATGGATTTCTAAAGCTCTACCAGAACCACAAGCAGGTGAGCGAGCAGTCGGTCTCTCCAAATTACCACCTGTAGAGCCCAGAGCTTCGAGTTCCCTGACCTCCCCACCACCACATCTCCACCCTACATGAGAAGGGACTGGAGGACCCGCCCCTCCTATGTTGTTTCATTCGTGGGAACTCGCCCATGTTTGGTCAGAGTCACAGCAAATGAGTGATCGAGTCACAGGAAGAACCCAGCTTGGTGCTCAATATGCGCCACACTGACCTCTGATAAACCTGCCTTTTAGTTCTTAGAAGTCCCTGGAGTAGCAGCTGCGTGTGCATGGCAGAGAGCTGAGTGCTTTACAGGCGTTGTTTTCTGTGATTCTCACAGCTAATCTACGAAGTAGGTATTGTCCTTAGCTGACAGATTAGAAATGGGGTGCAGAGAAATAAAGCTGTATCTCCAGCTCCTAAGTGGCAGGGCTAGCATGTGAACACAGCACCTCTTTAAAGAGGAGTCTTTTTCAGACACCAGTCCAGAGTTCCTGGTTGCTGCAGGCACAGTGGCAATGGCTACGTCTTCAGAATGAGTCTACAAAAGCTGAACATAAGACAAGAGAAAGGCAAGCTCTCCAGGGAGGGCCCAGTTGCCCTGGGCAGGGGTCCTCTACAGACTACTTTCTCCCTCCCGCCGGGCCCGGCATGAAGGACCTCTCCCAGGTCCTTATCTGAGCCCATCCTTCCTTCTCACCATGGGCTGAGGAAAGGCTAGAGAAATACCGGGCATTCCCCTTGACCACCACCAGCTTTAATGAGATGTTACTGACATATAACATATGTAAGTTTAAGGTGTACAATTTGGTGTATGGTGATAACCTGTAAAGTCTACTCTATTAACAACTTTCAAGTATGTAATGTAGTACAGGCATACCTCATTTTATCGCGCTTCACTTTACTGCGCTTTGCAGATACTGCGTTTTTTACAAATTGAAGGTTTCTGGCGATCTTGACTTGAGCAAGTCTATGGGCACAATTTTCCCCAACAGCATTTGCTCACTTTGCATCTCTGCATCACGGTTTGGTAATTCTTGCAATATTTCAAACCTTTTCATTATTAAATTTTATTGCTAATTTTTTGTGGTGATCTGTGACCTTTGATGTTACTATTATAATTGTTTTGGGGCCACCAGGAACCATGCCCATATAAGATGGCAAACTTAATGGATAAGTGTGTGTGTGCTGACCGTTCACTAACCAGTTCCCCCGTCTCTCCCTCTCCTCGGCCTCCCTGTTCCCTGAGACACAACAGTAGTGAAATTAGGCCAGTTAATGACCCAACAGTGGCCTTAAAGTGTTCAAGTGAAAGGAGGAGTCGCACATCTTTCGCTCTAAATCAAAAGCTAGAAATGCTTAAGCTTAGTGAGGGAGGCGTGTCGAAAGCCCAGACAGGCCAAAAGCTGGGCTTCTTGTGTCAAACAGTTAGCTACGCCGTGAATGCAAAGAAAAAGTTCTTGAAGGAAATTAAAAGTGCTCCTCCAGTGAACACACGAATGACAAGAAAGTGAAACAGCCTTATTACTGGTGTGGAGAAAGTTTTAGTGGTCTGGATAGAAGATCAAACCAGCCACAACATTCCCTTAAGCCAAAGCCTAATCCAGAGCAAGGCCCTAACTCTCTTCAATTCTGTGAAGGCTGAGAGAGATGAGGAAGCTGCAGAAGAAAAGTTTGAAGCCAGCAGAGGTTGGCTCATGAAGTTTAAAAAAAAAACGCCAACTTTATAACATGAAAGTGTAAGCTGAAGCAGCAAGTGCTGATGTAGAAGCTGCAGCAAGTTATCCAGAAGATCTAGCTAATTAATGAAGGTGACTGCACTAAACGACAGATTTTTTATGTAGACAAAACAGCCTTATATTGATGCCTTCTAGGACTTTCATAGCTAAAGAGGAGAAGTCAATGCCTGGCTTCAAAGCTTCAAAGTACAGGCTGACTCACTTGTTAGGGTCTAATGCAGCTTTTGACTTTAAGTTGAAGTTAATGTTCATTTGCCATTCTGAAAATCATAGGGCCCTTAAAAATTATGCTAAATTTGCTCTTCTTGTGCTCTATAAATGGAACAACAAAGCCTGGATGATAGCACATCTTTTTACATCATGGTTTACTGAATATTTTAAGCTCACTGTTGAGACCTACTGCTCAGAAAAAAGATTCCTTTTGAAATATTTCTGCTCATTGACAATGCACCTGGTCACCAAGAGCTCTGATGGAGATGTACGATGAGATTGTTGTTGTTTTCATGCCTGCCAACACAGCATCCATTCTACAGCCCATGGACCAAAGAGTGATTTCAACTTTCAAGTCTCATTATTTAAGAAATGCTTCTGGTAAGGCTATAGCTGCTCCAGATAGTGATTCTCCAATGGGTCTTGGTAAAGTAAATAGAAAACCTGGAAAGGATTCACCATTCTAGACGCCATTTAGAACATTTGCTATTCATGGGAAGAGGTCAAAATATCAACATTAACAGGAGTTTGGAAGTTGATTCCAACCCTCTTGGGTTTAAACTTGGGTTTAAGGGGTTTAAACTTCAGTGGAGGAGGTAATTCAGATATAGTAGAAATAGCAAGACAACTAGAAGTAGGAGCGGAGCCTGAAGATGTGACTGAATTGCTGCCATCTTATAAAATTTTAATGGATGAGGAGTTGCTTCTTATGGATGAGTAAAGAAAGTGCTTTCTTAAGATGGAGACTACTACTGGTGAAGATGCTGTGAAGATTGATGAAATGACAACAAAGGAGTTAGAAAATTATATTTAGCTGACAAAGTAGCAGCAGGATTTGGGGGATTGACTCCAATTGGGAAAGAAGTTCTACTGTGGGTAAAATGCTATTGAACAACATTGCATGCTACAGAGAAATCATTGGTGAAAGGAAGAGTCAATCAGTATGGCAAAGTTCATTGTCGTCTTAGTTTAAGAAATTGCCACAGTCACCCCAGCCTTCAGCAACCACCACCCTGCTCAATCAGCCACCATCGACGTCGAGGTGAGATCCCTCTACCAGCAGGATTACTGCTCGCTGAAGGCTCAGATGATAGTGATTTTTTTAGCAATAAAGTATTTTTTAATTAAGTTATGTACATTGTTTTTTTAGACATGATGCTATTGCACATTTAATAGACTACAGTATAGTATAAGCATAACTCATATGTACCAGGAAACCAAAAAATTCATAGGATTTACTTTTTTGCAATATTGGCTTTATAGCAGTGGTCTGGACCCGAATCTGCAGTATCTCCGAGGTACGCCTATACTGTTAATTATAATTGCCATGCTGTAAATTAGGTCCCCGGAACTTAACCATCTTATAGCTGGAAATTTGTACCTTCTGACCAACATCCTCCACCACCCCAGCCCCTGGCAACCACTATTCTACTCTGTTTCTTTGAGTTTGACTTTTTTTTAGATTCTATGTATAAGTGAGAACATATAGTATTTGTCTTTCTCTGTCTGACTTATCTCCCTCAGTGTCCATCCATGTTGTCACAAAAGGCAGGAGAGATATCTGCACCCCCATGTTCATTGCAGCATTATTCACAATAGCCAAGGCTTGGGAACAACCTAAGATCAGGCACTCTTTAACTTTCCCTGTGTGTTGGCTGGCGGAGGGAGGGGAGCTCTCAGGCCTGAGGCTGCCTTGCCAGGTGTGCCTTTCTGCTTACTGCCCCTTGCGGGGGTTTTCTATGTCTTGATGAAAATGGGGCATTGCTTCTGCTCTGGGGAGTTTGGAACAGAGCCCCGGGCTGCTACACAATCCCTCATTGAAATGCTCAGCCTCTAGCCCCCACCACTCTGCCAGCGGAGTCACATGCACCCACCTCCCCCTCATTAGCTCCAAGGAGAACAGTGTGACCTTTAAAGAAAGCAAAGGGTCACCTCATGGACCGAGAGGGTGTGCCAAAAAGTGAGTCTGCTGGCAGCTGGCTCCTCTGTCCCCCTCATCAAGAGACTCAGCATTTTTCTCCTCAGAACCCACAGAGGAGGGCAGTGGTGTGGGAGAAGCACTTCCTCCTCACCATCATCCTAAATAGTGTTGCGGGATGGCCTCAACAATGCGCGTGTGCACGTGCACACACATGTGCACACACGCACACATACTCCACCCTCTGCGTAATGGGTGCCAGAAGGCACAGATATCAGACCCAGGGAAAGAAAAGAGGTGCATGAATACAGAAGACTGGGGTACACTGCCCTGCCCCCCCGCAGAACCCATTGGGTGACTTTCCTCTCCCTTGGAAGCGCCCGGCAAATAGTAAAGCAAACAAAATTTCCCTTCTGTGCCCCTGCAGGCTTTATAGAAAGAATGACTTTGAACCTTTTGTGGGTCTTACTCTCAAGACTCACTTACTAACAGCGTGTCCAGTAAGACACTCGTTCCTGCCACCCTCCACTCCCTCTCTGATGTCTGTCTTCTCGCCCCTGTGACTCTTCCTGCATCTGATAGTCTTGTCTTAACTCTGCCTTCTCTAAACTGACCCTCTTCTGATCCCCTAAGCTCCTCTTCCACATCTCACTGTGGTCAAGGTAGAAAGCTTCCAGGTCACCATGGCTCACCAGCAGCCTCTTCGTCCCTGAGGAAGCTCTCACTCTGAAAAAGTCAGCCAGCGGGACCAGTACAGTGTCTGACACCCCCACCAGCATGAAATAAGGATGGTATATTATTTTCTGACATAATCACAAGGAAAAGACATCTTTAAAAGTTACAGCAATACATATTCTCTTTTCTGCAGACAAATTTTAACCAAGATATTCTCTCCACAAAGAATATACCATCCAAAACCTTGCATTCAAAGCTTGGTCCACAGACCACCAGTATCTGTATCACCTGGCTGCTTGTCAGAAATGCAGAATCTACTGAGTCAGAACCTGCATTTTAACCAAACCTTCCAGGTGATTTCTATGCTTGTCCAAGTTTGGGAAACACACACACCTGTACATAGGCACGTGCACATCTCAGGCGCAGGTTGGGAAGGTGTGTGCCACCTGCCCCTTTACCCTTTTTGTAAAAAGCGTGGAAAGCAGCAGTGGCCTCTGTTTCATCCAGCAGTCAGCAGCGAGATTTCCATAGGACAGCGTATTTCTGCCATGAGCAGAACTATGGAAATTAATTCCTAGAGTTTTACAAAGGATAACAAAGGAGGAGACGAGACTGTGAGGAGAGAAGGTGTTTTCATGTGTGAGAGAGAAGAGGCAGCGGGAGGAGCGGGGCCCATGGACCCTGGTGGGGCTTTGTCCTGCAGCAGTGGTTCAGATCCACCCCTTGCCTGGCATCACAGCCTCATCCTGGTACCCTTGGCCAAGCAGCATCTGGAGGTGACGGGGGCATCTTCAGAGCCCAGCCTCTTCTGAGCAGCACTGGCACTTTTGACGTTTGAGCTTATTGGGGAATCTTCATTTGGTTAGAAGCCGGTCTTTCCGCTTCACTGCGTGGTTTGGTCTCCCAGGGGAGCTGTCGCCTTCCCTGTGAAGCGCTCACAGGGTTTGTCCGCACTCCGGGTTGGCTCTTCCACTGAGCTCTGCAGCTGGGAGGAGAGAGCGCCTACTCAGTGCCCTCGCCTAGCCGGCCTCGCCCCTCTCCCTGCATGCTGGGGCAGGAGGACACCCGGGTTATTGGTCGTGTGTGATAACTATGTCTTCTTTTCTCTTCTCACAATGCTAACCCATCGGAACTAACAGCAAGCATTCAGAATGAGTGTAAGTTCCCGGGCGCCTTTCTGCACTTGTGCCTCTGGGAGGTAGGAGGCCAAGAAAGAGGGGCGGGAGAAGGCCAGGTGAGAGCACAGAGAGGGGTGCTTGGCCTCTGCACCCTGCCTGCTGGGGCTTCTTGACGCCAGAGTCCTTAGTGAGGTCCCTTACCACACGAGAAGGGAAAGGCTCGGCCGATGGCTGTTAAGGCAGAGGAGCAGGTGGGTAAGAAGGACCCTACCATCAGGTGGCTGGCACGGGAGCTCAGGACCCAGAGGGCGGAGCTGCTCTTTGGCCTACAGACGAGTCCCTGGGAAGTTCTCTGGGCACTAAAGCCTCTTTTAGCTCCATCCTCCCCAGTCTGGCCATCTGTTGACCCTCCAGGGCTCAGAACCATCATGGCAGCTAAGTTCTAAAAATCTAGCTGTTTTTTGTTCCTTTATTCATTCAACAAACATTTATTAAGAACTATTATACCCAAGGACTTATACTAAGCATTGGACTTAAGAATGGGTCAAACAAAAGCTTGGCCTTCAGTTTCTCATGGGGATTCTGTGAAAGCTTACAGGGATTCTTCTCGTGCTTAGTCTGACACGCACCCCCTTTCCTGCGCTCTCCAGAATGGGGCACTGCCTACCAGCGGCTTGCCTGCTTGTCTGTGTGGCTCCCAAAGCTCTTAATTTCAGCTGTTCCCCAAGCCAGGGACCAGGGCAGGTCCCTGCAGCCCTGACCGCCGACTGTTGGCCCTATTGCAGTGTCCCAGCCCCCGACCATCACCAAGCAGTCAGTGAAGGACCACATCGTGGATCCCCGTGACAACATCTTGATTGAGTGTGAAGCACAGGGGAACCCTGCTCCCAGGTGAGTGTACTGGCAGGGAAGTCCAAGCTGGGTAGAAGGAACGGGGCCTGCGAAGAGGACATTTAAGCCACCCCCTTGTCCTTGAGCCTGGAACAAGCAGAGCCTCCCTCGCCCGATGATAGTTATGGCAGCTGAGAAATTAAATGCTACCCATTCTGAAAAATCACCATTAAGCCGTCACTTGATAGAAAGTACAATTTGGACAACTAGGGAATTCAGCTGATGAGGAAACTGGAGGCCAGAAAACTTAAGTGGCTTAAGTTCACACCGAAAAGGCAGACTAGATGGTAAGTTTTCTGGCTTTCAGTATAATATTCTTCCTACTTATGTTCCCATCATTCCCCCATGCTTCGCTTATAGGAAGCCCCTCTCCCTAGCTGACCTGAGACTCATTCTGGCCTTGTCTCTGGTTATTTATGTGCACGTCAGCACCACGCGAGGTGGCAGCAGACACGAGTGAAGCCAGCTGTGTGCCAGGCTCTGTTAACACTTGTTCCTCTGTTTAGACTTGTTCCTCACGCTGTCCTGTCGGACCATCTCACTGCCCTTCGGGGAAGGACGTTTGTCCTTGTAAAGTGGAAGTGAAACGGAAGCACAGAGATATTAAGTACCTTTTCCAAGGTCATTCAGCTTGATAGTGGCAGAGCCTGGATTTAAACTCAGGCCTCTGACACCCCAGGCTGGGTTGGTTTCTCCTGAACAGTAAACACTGACCATATGGAGATGATACGCTATCCAACCCTCATCTTTAAAGCAGCTTTCATGGGCTGGAGCTATCAGGAGCCTCATGCCGGATTCAGATGCAGACGTGACAGGACCCCATGTCAGGGCTGTGTGTTGGCAGGAGGAACGAGGCAGGGCAGAGCCCCGGGCTGTGGCAGCCTCTTCTTTCCTCCTGGGCCCTGGGTTTGCAGGAGCTGCTCTAACTCAGAGCTGTGAGCCCAGAACAAGCAGAGCCTCCCTCACCCATGAGGGCAGAAGCAGGAATCACCCTGAAGGATCAGGCAGGGTCTGGGTGACCTTGCTTCTGACATTTTGGTCTTTCCCCCAAGGTTCCTTTGTGGGGACAGTGACTCTGTAGCACTGAGCAACCAGTACTGTTCCTGCCTCTCGTTAGGTTATATCCTGGGCAGTTAGACACACGGCCCACCAGAAGAAGCAGAAGGGCATTCTGGTCCCTTCACCCTGGGGCTCAGTTTTATGAAGGCTGCTTTTTCTTTCAAAGCTGCACCTCCTGGGCTATAAGTGTGGCCACTGCCTTACAGTCTCCACCCATCGATCAGGGGCACAGATAACCTGAACCATTTCACTTTGGCTTTAGAGTCAGTTATCACGTAAAGAGGCAGGAGGAATAGAGACAGCTCCCCATGCGTGTGGGTTGGGTGAAATATGAACTTGTGTTTGCATTCCTAGGTGGAGGTCAGTAATGCCCTGGGGTGGAAGCAACAGCTGGCTCTGGATAAAAAATTAAAAGCACTGCCTACTCCAAAGAGCAAATCCCCAGGGGCTACTTGGGTGTCTACTACTTAGAGCCATGACTCTCAGCCTTGGCTGAGTAAAGGTTCTGGCAAGGACCTGCCCCCGGAGATTCGCTGGGTGGAACCGGGGACACAGCATTACCTCAGACTTCCCAGGAAGTTCTGCCACTCAGCCAGGACTGGGACTCGGGTGTGAAGGTGTGATTTGGGGGCTGAGTCAAGGGCGAAGGCCCTGAGATTCTCAACTGGAGCCCGGAACCCACCTTGTTACTGTTTGTTGCCCCTGCCTGCCCCCCACTGTCCACAGCTTCCACTGGACTCGCAACAGCAGGTTCTTCAATGTCGCCAAGGACCCCCGGGTGTCAATGAGGAGGAGGTCTGGGACCCTGGTGATTGACTTCCGCAGTGGCGGGCGGCCAGAGGAGTATGAGGGGGAATACCAATGCTTTGCTCGCAACAAATTTGGCACAGCCCTGTCCAATAGGATCCGCCTGCAGGTGTCCAGTGAGTAGCGTGGGGCACGGGCAAGACACAGTCCTTCACACATGGAGGGGAGGGCAGGAGGGGCATTCCAGAGGGGCCGCCTTTGCCCTTGGCCTGTTGGCGCATTGCAGCCCTGAATGTCCTGCCTCCTTTTCTGCCTCTGAGCAGGGGCTCACCTTCCCCAGCTCAGAAAGATTCCTTGTAAAGGAAGCTTCCAAACCAGAGTCTTGAACAACTTCACCGCTACCTTGGGCACAGGAGGAAGCTGGGCGGGGCGGGGAGCCTTTGAAGATGTGCGTCCTTTCAGACGAAAGGCCTCGCTTAGACTCCTGGGCCCTGTCCTTCTCTCCCGCCTCCCTTGTTCTCCTGTTTCCCTGTCTCCATCTTGGATGCCTGCCTCTGACCCCGCTCTCTGTGTTTCTCCCCAGAATCTCCCCTGTGGCCCAAGGAAAATCTAGACCCAGTGGTGGTTCAAGAAGGTGCTCCCTTGACGCTCCAGTGCAATCCCCCACCCGGACTTCCGTCCCCAGTCATCTTCTGGATGAGCAGCTGTAAGTCTTAGAGGCCTGGTGTTTTATGTCTCTTTTAATCTTAGGGAGTGGGGTAGGCGTGTTAAATGGGGAGGGCCTAGAACACCTTGACTTGTGAGAAGCAGATGTGAGGTGGCCACATGGCACAGAACACAGGATCTGTAGAGAGAGGCTGCTTGAGCTCATTTCCTAAGACTGACTGTTGTTAGCTGTGTGATCTTGAGCAAGTTGCTTAAATCTCTGGGCCTCACTTTCCTCTTCTCGAAAAACAGAGCTGATAATTGTACTTACCTAATAGAATTATTGTAAGAATAAATAAACTAAAACATCCAAAGTGCTTATGACAGGACCAGTACACAGTAAGTGCTCAGTAATATTCGTGATGATGAGCAGCAAGAGAAAAAGGAATAAGGAAGAAGAAGAGAAACTGTGTTTTTCAATAGGCCAATTGAAGGCAGGCTGATAACAAGACCCCTCTTTCAATCCTTGGTTGATCTGGATTCACTCTTCTTGTAGGACAGTATGGGGGGATGAAGGAATGAAACCTTTGATAAAGGAGTGATGGGGAGATAAGGTGTTTGGAGCAGGGGGACAGAGCGCCATCATTCAGAGCTCGTCCTGGCCCGGTTTTGGAATGAGACGCATTTAACCGCTCTAGACTTGTTTCCCTCAGAACTTCCTGTGTTTTCAATCAAACAAAAGACAGCGAGCAGGGCTTGGGGGAGCATCATGAAGGCGAAGGGAGGACTGCTATCTGTATATCTTCCTGGCTTCCCTTCCCGGCTTCATTTCTGCCTCCCCTTCCCCCTCCTTCCATTCCTTCTTCCCTTATATGCATCATCCGTCAATCTATAGACCCTCCTGCCTGCCTGCCTATCATCCATCATTTTCTCCATTCCTGAATTCTCGTCCACGAGGCAGCACGTGAGTTGTTTTGCAGAGCATGTGTGGCTTTGTGCCCAATCATTGTCCCTCTTTTCCCTCATCACAGTGCTCATCTGTGGGGAAGGCTGCCTGGCCACAGGCTGGGGTATTGTTTTGTTAGCTAACAGTTCAAACTCTCCCCTCTCACCCCCTGCATCGCACTCGTCACCAAGGTGTGTCCATGCTACCTCCCGAGCAGATCTCATGACCCTCCCCCTCTTTCCGTCTTCACTGACATCTCCCCAGAATAGACCACCACATTTCCCTGGGTTGCAATAATTATCCATAACTGGCCTTTCTGGTCTTTCTAAAAACATAAATGCGACAGTTTCATCATATGCTCAAAGCCCATCATTGGCTCCTCCATCACTTCCGACAAAGCCTGGACTCCTTCTACTGGCACACGGTCCCCTTCCTGGTCTGGTCCCCTCTGCCTCTCCAGTCCTTCACCCGTCTTTGCCCGCTTCCCCCCTACTCAGGTGCTGTCACTTTAGCACAAACTGTTCCTGTTGCTTAAAACCCTCTTAGCTTCTTTCTCCTCCGCCTGGTAAATGTCACGTAGCCTTGGAGCTGCAGCGCGAGGCCCCTAGCATGGACTGGCTGCTCCTTCCCTCAGCTCATCCGTTCTTATCTGGACTTCCCACTCACCACATTGTATTGCAGTTATTTGTTTATCCACTCTCTCTGCTACTAGACTGCAGGCTCTTTGAGGACAGGACCTGCCTTTCTTATTCATCTCTTTAACCCTTATGGAGCACAGTGTCTGCACAGAGTAGGCCTACAGAAAATCTCTGATAAGCATCATTAACCTTGTGCTTTAAGAAATGGTGACTTAGAAAATACTCATGGGGGATAGGAAGGAGTTCACTATGAGTAGTCAGCCTTAGAGGTATACTTTTGCAAACCTCATAGCCTGGAAACCTGGCCATTTAAGTTTACATCAGATGCAGTGCTTGAAAGAACATGGATAACATAGGCAGCATTTTCAGCCTAAAAAGCACACAGTTTCATCATTTTGCATCTGTAAAATTGGACGGCATCCTAAAATTGTTGGTATGTACCGTTAATTGGTTTGCATCTTACAATTATAATTAATAATGCTTTTTTCTTTCTTGGCGGGGCAGGGGGAGGTTGGAAAATAAAACGGGTGAATTTGACTCCTGATTTGGGAGCATCTGAAGGATTGTGTCCCCTCCCTCTGGCCTCAGCGCTAGCCAGATCTTTTGTGGCATGAACAGGAGATAGAAAAATCTGGTCCTAGAGCATGGACATGGTGGGCAGGCGGGTCTGAATCTAAATCCTACTCTTCCCTCACCGCTTTTGCAACCAGAACAATTAAGTCCTCTGCTTTCTTATCTGTAAAATCGAAATAAGCCCCACTTCAGAGTTGAGAGTGAGATTAGACCAAATAAACTGGAACCCCTGGCCCCACCTGGCCCTCTGTAGGTGCTCACTTGCCAGAAACTTCATGATTATTATTACTGTTCCAGTTACTGCTAACCTTCCACTGTCCCTCTGCTTCCTTATAGCCATGGAGCCCATCACTCAAGACAAGCGGGTCTCCCAGGGCCATAACGGGGACCTGTATTTCTCTAACGTGATGGTGCAGGACATGCAGACCGACTACAGCTGCAACGCCCGCTTCCACTTTACCCACACCATCCAGCAGAAGAACCCCTTCACCCTCAAAGTCCTCACCAGTAAGTGCAGGCCTCTGCCTGGGGCTGGGGGCAGCAGTCCACCTGGCCTGAGCGGCCCAGGCACCTAGGTCTGGGGAGAGCATGGTTCCCAGGACTGACCTAGAAATCCTTCCAGCTCACTGAGCCCGAGCTACTTCAGCTTCCCTTACGCCACATCTCCTGATTCTTTGCCTTGAGTTGAGTTTGGCTTTTCTCAGACTTTGGTGGAATCAGAATCATCTGGTGAACTTGGCACCATCCCCAGGCCCAGCCTTATCCTGCCTGTTTCTTCCTCATTAGCTCCCAGGGGATTTGGACACTGCAGGATTTGAGAAGCACTGCTTTAAGTGGCCATCCGGCATCCCTCTCATGTCTTCAGCTTGATTATTATTTTTTATTTCTAGTCATTGTTTGATTATCTTTATTTCTAGAATAAAGCCACAGCATGGAATATCCAAATTCGTAGGTACACCTACGTGAGTTGTATTTGATTCTGTGAAACATACGTGCTAGACCATATGGAATCGCCGTGTGTACGAGTTGCAGATTTATGTTTAGTTTTATTTTTGTTTTTACCTTGATTCTGTTTGGTACCAAAGCAGATCAGCATTTCCTGACCCATTATAGCGTTGGTGACTGTTTACAAAGGAGAGAGAGAAGCCAGTCAGTTCAGAGACACACTTCTTTCCAGGGACCCCGCTGGCCTGGAGCTTTGGCTGCAAAGCTCTTAGTCTGCTCAGGACATTGAAAGTGGCTCTGCCGGTTTACACAAAAACTTATAGCATGCTTTCCACATAAGAGCCCCCATCCCCAAAGACTTTACTCTGTCTAACTCAGCTGTGCGAATGTTTTCAATGCTGTGGACAGTGGCAATTGTGGGAGAGGCCAGGCAAAGGCCACTCCGTGGGCACTGGCAGCTTCCACAGGTCATAAAAGAGGCTGAACTCTGGTTTCTAGGAGCCCACATGCAGGTGGTTGATGATGCCTCCTGGGGGGACATGGGAGGCAGGGGAGAGGCTTGGATGAACTCGTCCTCACTCAGGACAAGTGGGGGCCTGACCCCCTTGTGCTGTCTTCTTTCCTCATGAGTCCCCGGCCGTGATGAAAATAGGCCGTGCTGAGAGCCAGCCCATGGCATCGAGGTGGATCCGCAAGAAGCAGCTTCCTTCCTGTTCCCCTTCTGCTATTGTGGGGTTTTTTTTCCTTTCTCTTTATTTTCTTCCCTTTTCTTTTTCACTTCCTTTCTATTTCTCCTCCCTTTTTCTTACTTTTTCTTTTCCTCTCTCTCATCTTCTCTTACTTTGACCCCATTTTATCTGCCTCTAATCCTCCCTCTCCTGCCTCTGCAGGTCCCCCCCACACACACTCTTCTGAGCTACCCTTAATTTGATAGCCAACAGGTTGGCCAGAAACTCAGGGACAGTTCCTGCATGTTCCTGGCAGGGTCACCAAGCTTCAGTCTGCTGGCTGCCTCCTCCCTGGCTTTCTTATTCTGGTCCCAGGCCCAGAGAGGAGCCCCGGAGAAGAAATTTGGGTTGTCTGAGGTGTCTCCTCAGTGCACATCAGAGGTGACTGCCTGCCAGCTGGCCAAGCTGGGGAGGACAGCGTGGTCTGCCCAGAACCTCAGAGCAGCCTTCGAAGCCAGGACAAGGCTGGCAGCATCAGGCCATGGGAGGGGCAGGAATGTCACAAGCAAGATGCTCACTGAGTTGATCCCTGGATGGCCCGCAGTGCCATCACCTGGATCCCTTTCTGCCTGCTTGAAAGAGGCTTGAAGTCAGCTTACTGTTTGGGGACTGAGTTGGGTGACTGTGTTGGGCAGAGACCTCCACTGTCACACAAGATAGAGGCAGGAAGATGGAGGTGGTGAAGAGCCTTCCTCTGTGGAATTAAGCAGCTAGAGATGTCAATCATATTTAGAAGTTGGACTTTCCAGAAACATCCTTTTGTCTCTGGTCAGGGATGTTGGTTTCTGCTCCATTTCTGGGTCCCCTGCTCCACTGAAAACTGCTCCAAATGCTGAGACACCCCTGGGTGCTGGGCACAGAAACTTTTCAGCTTCCTGGACTCTCCCAGAGGCGGCTTGGACCTGGAGCTGGTTCTGGCGTCTGCCCCCTCTCAGGTTTGGGCTCAGTTGCTTAAAATTGCAGTGCTGCTCCCCATACTTCCCTGCCTGGAAAGGACACAGGCTTTTCCTTGTACCTTCAGAACCAGGTCTGGAACTAGGAGGCCAAACAGCCAAGTCGGGACAGCTTCCAAAGACTCTGTTCTCACCAGTTTGCCCACTGGAGAAGAAATAAATCTCACCACAGCCATTTTGCATTTCTTGCATCAAAGGAAGGGGAGAAAGGTATCTAACATAAAATGCTGGGCAATCTAAAATCATTTTTAAATTTGTTTTGGGAGGTCAGTGAAAGACAGACAATGGAGTCGGGCTAACAAAGACATGTCTGCCCCACTTTGCCTATGCCAGAACAGGTTCCAGTCCCTCCTGGTCCCTCTGCCACAGCAAGAGGCAGTGGTAGTAAGGGAGGAGGGTTCTCCCTGAGGCAAAGGAGTACTAACCCTGCTTCCTTCTAATGTCTACTGTCTAAATGATGCTCTTAAAGGAGCCAGAAGTTCTCCCTGAATTTGTTAGATGTGCTCCAGAATTTACAAACTGTGAGGTCCAGTCTGAGCTCAGGTCACTTCTCTGGAAAGAGATAGGTTCTATTTCACCTGAGCATGAAAAAGGCCCTATCATCTGTGTGCACCCCTGTCCTCTCCCTGGAGAGGGGCATTACCTCCTGAGTCCAGCCGTGGTCTCGCCTACCCTTTCCCACTGCCTCTTCATTCACTTGCAGTTCAGTTCTCACCCTTAGCTCCAGATAAACCCAAGATGACTCCCAAACACAGGCTAAGTCTTTTACCACAAACCCCATCTTAAAGGATAGTTCTGATTACTGAAAATCTTCCTACTGAGTGTTATGCAGATTTGGGATTCATTGCAATGCAGTCCCAGAAAAGAGCTCTCCGTAGCCTCTGCAGTCAGTGGTACAGGCTTTGAGCTGTCTTCAGATATGCAAATGCCCGGGCATAGCGCCTCTCCTCCCTCGAGCAGTTGGACCGTGTTCTGGGCTTCTTAGGGCTGTCTGCTTGGCTTCCAGTCAGCTGTTCCACCACCTCCGCCGCCCCCCACCCTAGGTACTGTCAAAACTCAACCCAATAGCTGGAAGTAGACGGTGGTAGAAGAGAGAAATCTACTTAAGGATGTTGGCGTGATTATGTGCCCTATTGCAAAATGTCTTTCTCATTGTGGGTTTAATGCCCAAGGGCTTTAATTACCTACTGTTGGAACCGAGACCACTGGTCTTGCTCCTTAAGGAATGTCTTCACCCCAAGACAGTCTGGAGAGTTCTGATCTCCAGCTAGTCAGCCGGCCTTTCCCAGTCCCTAGTGTAGAACTCACAGCGTTTGTGTGGCACGTATACTCGTATACTCGCACCCTCTCTCCTTCCCTCCCCTTCACTCCCCTCCCCTCCCTCCCTCCCTTCCTCTTTCTCTCTCTCTCTCTCTCTGTCTCTCTCTCTCTCTCTCTCTCTCTCACCGCCCCCTTGCCTCCCAACCCCTATCCAGGCTACCTTTCTAGTCCTAAATCCAAACCTCAGCCTAGCGCTCCCCACCTCCCTGGACCACTCCTAGCCTCAGGAGTCCTTTCTGCCCACAGGCACATCTCAGAGACCAGGTCGGTGCCACCGGTCAGGTTGGGGGCGCTTTGCTGGCAAGCACAGGATTGTTGGGCTCTGCCAAGGGTTGCTCTGTCGCACTCCGTTGATGAACTGTTTCTCTTGGACTGTCTTTTCTCATTTACCTCTCGCTCCTTGCAACTTAGCTCCTGCTCAGGTAGGACTTTGCTTTTTCCCCAGGGCTCACTAACACTCCTTTCTCTTTAGCTACCCCCAGGGCTGGCCTGATCCAGAGACCTGGGAACTGAGGATTTTGATGGGAAGGAGTTGTTCAAAAGGCTGCTACCGGATACTGCTAATCCTTATCTCATTTGTTTGAAACTGTAGTGGGACCAAGTAATTAAAGGTCAAGACTAATTTTTTTAATTAAAGAAGAAACTTATAATGCCTTCTTTTGCAGGATTTAACCTTTTCTTCCCTTTTTGGGCTGTTTTGTGTTGCTTGTTCTTCACCAAGCATATTTCCTTTCCAAATATGCCGTGTCTTTCCTTTGCAAAAGACTTCTGGTGCTCTCCCCGTTGTTTTTGTGGCTCTGCATTTCTGTTTGTTCTATCCCCTGTATGCCTCCCTGACCTCTCCATGGCCTCCTGTTTGCTCACCCTCTTTTGTTTATTGCAGACCACCCCTATAATGACTCGTCCTTAAGAAACCACCCTGACATGTACAGTGGTGAGTCGCTGTGGTAACCTTGGGAGTAACCTTGCCTGTCCTAACCCCAGTTTGGCTAACTTGACTGATACCATGTCATTAACTTGTGCTGGGTGGCAGGTCTGACAGTTGGCCAGGCCAGGGTGCCAGGGTACCACCTCTAGAACACTGCTCACCAGAAGGACAGTAGCCAGTTGGGGGTCCGAGGTAGCTGATGTCATGGCGTGGGCCACTCATACTTGCAGACCTCCAGTTGCTGAATTCTAGATAAGTTAGTCAAGCCAAGGTAGGACTTCAGAAGAGTTTCTGGGAGGGTTCGGTAGAAACTTAGAAGTCAATGGTAGGTAGATGGGGAATATTGAGGATAGGTGAGTGCCCACAGTAAGGAAAAAATAGAAAATCTAGTCCTATTAGTGGTTTAAAGAGGATAGAAAGCTTTGTAGTGTGTGTAGTTAACTCTTAAGTATCTGGTTGTAAATTGCCTGCTTTGTAGTCTAGCCATAGCTATTGGAGATACCGTGTCTCCTGTCTCTTGTCTCTTTAAAATCCGTCTGGGAAATAGGAGTGAGAGTTCAACTCTGAGTTCCGTTTCAAGATGAGTATAAATGAAGTCGGACCATCAGTTGTATTCTGACACCTGGGCCTCTTCTCTCCTCTGGGAGTGCACACAAATCCAATGCCCGCCGGTCCACACATTTGCAAGTCATGGAACAGCTTCCATGAGGTGTATTTCTAACTCATCACACAACTGGTTGCTCAAGCTGATTAATAGAATAATTAGCCATTTCCACACCTGAGTTACCCCACCATGACTCAAGAATGTCTTGTTTGCCCTGAGCAGCCAGAGGAATCATCATTCACTGACTCTGGTGAAGCAGCTGGCCCCCATCATCAGTTTGCCTAGGAAGCTGCGGCTGCAGGTCCCCAAGGGGGTCATTGTGGGCTCAACTAGATAGGAAGTGTCTGCATTGTGCTGTGCTAATATAAACAATGATCAGTGTCTGGAGTGGGGGATGGAAAGAGGGAGTGAGAGCCAGGGAGAGAAGCAAAGGCTCTAACTTGGCACCGAAGCAGCTAGAGCCGCTCTGAGATCCTGCCAAAGAGATTTACTGCCTGAGGAAGCTGGGACCTTTGTTGGATGCTGGGCATTGTTTGTTTGTTTGCAAAATAATGGGGCCAACCACCATTGTGTCAAGAGCCCCAGAGCACTGGTGTGGAATGTGCCTTTTTCTAAATTGGATTCCGGCAATCTATTATGGGAAGTAGTATATATCAGAGCCAGAAGGTCTCTTAGAGACCACCGTGTCCCAGCTCCTTGCTGTATACGATAAACTATTCAGGGGATGTGCATGTGGAGTTGTTTTATCAATGGAATAAATCTGAGTCATTCCAGCCACTTAAACCAGTTTGTGACCAGTGGTAGATATTACAAGTGAATGGGTGGGAGTTACAAAAACCATCCAGGGCTATCAAATCAAGCAAAGCTCCCAAGTGCTTACATGAGATTGACCCCTTCTCTCTAATCCAAGGTAGAAGGGGGCTGACCAAATATAAAGCCAGCTGAAAAGGATATAAAGTCAAAGTGAGGCACATGTTAAACAAAGGACAACTGGGTTGAATACTTCTAGAAAGAAATAGAAAGTAAAAAAGAAGGAAAGATGGTCCTCTCTGAGTGCTGCACAGAGAGACACAGTGCACTGAAAAGTGCCTAGTGCATCTCTGTGCTTTGCTTTGAAATATGGCATGTCTCTTTTGTGGCAGTAGGGCCACTTGATAATTATATTTTGTTCCAGTGATTTCTACAGAGGTTTGGCATCCTCTGAACATATGCCAGATGCCGCCTGACTTGCCACTTAGAATTCATCCAGGCCAGGAGACAAGGACAGGAGTGTGCCCTCTGAAGCAGACGGCCTTGAATTAAATTCAGCCTCCAGGATGTGCTACTGATTGA
The DNA here is from genome assembly GCF_902729225.1 of Pteropus medius. Lineage (NCBI taxonomy): Eukaryota > Metazoa > Chordata > Mammalia > Chiroptera > Pteropodidae > Pteropus > Pteropus medius. The sequence continues at coordinate 1,805,967 of NW_024349227.1, read as the reverse complement.
CATTGGGCAGGTCATTTAACATGTCAGATCTTTACTAGACAAAGATCTCATCTGCAAAATGGGTATATTATCTTCCCCATAAGATTGTTGTGAAGGTTAAATACAATAACATGCATATGGTTCCTAGTTTGTTGTCAGACACGTCAGTAATTAGTGAGTTACCCATCGTGGTGTTAGAGGGAATGGTTTAGTGTTGATGATATCAAGTATAATTGTTCTGTGCTTCTGAAATTAGGAGGGACTCAGGGTTCTTGAAGAAAAGCCAAGGGGAGAAAGGTAGACATGATTATGGGAAGAAAGTACTATGGACAGAGACATTTTAGGGCAGATCAGGAAAACCAAAGCTGTTCAGATCTCAGTTGTGCTGAAAACTGGATAAGAAAAAAGCTCCAACTACTGAATGAGGGATTTGGGTTAGATTTCCTGGCAGTGGAATATATTAAATGTACTAGACAACAATCTTTTCTCATCTTCTGGGTGTGTGGTCAGCCAACCCTGGAGCCAAAGAGGCGATGAGATGCCCGGGATGCAGCCCGTGAGTTTTGAGTTCTGAGAACTGAGAGCAGCAAGTGGAGGATCCAGCTGCCCCTGAAAGCTGCTTTTTGCAAAGGTTCTTGGACACATTCGATTCACGGAACTGTCTTCTGGTAACACCAGCACTTGACGGGGGAGCAACTCGGGTTTTCAGCAGTCCTGGCCTTTCGTCTTGCACAAGACAATTGAGGTGTTTTTTCACTGGCCCTTTAAAGCAAAGGTTTTTGACACTGTCACTACCTGATATCCCCTTGCTGACCAGATTTTTCTGGAAGCCCATGAGCCCACCCTCAAGCCACAGCTCTGAGAGCCGAAAAAGAGAGACTGTCCTTGGCCAGATCAGATGGGGCCGCAGGAGAAGCTCTTCCTGAATCCAGGTGGACACGAGCTCTGGCATCTGGGTTCTGAGTTTGATCAGGTATTAGGTCCAGACTCAGCCCTGAGAATCAAGATGAATAAGAGAAGCATCATCAGGCTGGACAGGCTCTCAAGGGAAATCCGCCTCTATGGTAAAAGAAAGGGCATCCTGTGACATGCTAGGAAACTGTCATTTTCCACCATTTAGAGTCTTGTAGCATCTCATATAGCAATCACCTGTGTCTCAGAGATTCTTCCTGGGGCTACTTCTCCAGGAAAGAAATCAGCCACCCTGCCTTGGGAGCAGCGGCTCCCGAAGCCACCAGTTGGATGATCCTTCGTAAATTGTCATGTAGGTCCCTCCTGTTGCAGCTGACCACATCTCTTCACAGCCGGCCCTTTGGGTCCAGCCTCCTGTCCATAATGATATCACGTGTCACCCCAACTCCTCTTCAAGCTTTCCGTGGCCTTAAGAATCCAGTTGAGAACCCTTTGGAGCCTCTTAGTTCCCAACCCAGCTTCTTCTTTTTCAGCTTGGGCCTGAGTTTATTTAATAGCCACCAAGGAGAGATGAAATCTTATCTAAATTGTAATAACCATGTATGGTGCCAGGTGGATACTAGATGAATCAGGGAGATCACTTTGTAAATTATATAAATGTCTAACCACTGCGCTGTACACCTGAGACTAATATTGAATGTCAACTCTAATTGATAAATGAAAATTTAAAATAATCTTATCTGAGACATTTAAAACAATATTTGAAGAAAACATAAGAGAAGAGTTTCACTACTGTAGCTCATTAAAACAAAAATATCTGTCTCCTCCACCTCTCTTGCCCTTGGATTTTGGTTTTCTTTGCTCTGAGGAAGAAAGATATTCCCAAAGCTGACTGTCAGAAGTAGGGACAAGTGGGATACCCCTCTTTAAAGAGAGGCAATATAGAATAGATGTTAGACACAAGCTTTGGCGCTAAATGGTCCAGAATCCAAACCCTCACTGCATGCGACCCTGGCAAGCCTGTTGACTTCACTAAGCCTCTGTTTCCTCGACTGCAAATGATGGTGATACCTCCAGGTTTGCTGTGAGGATTCAACATGATGATGTAGATAAAGTTGCTAGCACAGTGCATGGCCCATCATGAATGCTCACCAAATGGTGGCTCCAGTTATTACCTCTGACTTCTAAGATGTTCTTCCCTATACTTTTGAGTTTTGGCTTGTTTCCCAGTAGCTTCTCTCCTTTTGGGATAATTCTGTGGTTACTAGCCCACATCCGACACATGAAATACTGCTATAAACTTTTTGTAGTCACAGCTGCAACATGTGAAGGCACAACAGCAGGACTCTGCTCACCTCTCCTCCATCCCATACTTATTGCTTTGCTGGTCACGTGTGCTGCATGCCATGGTGTGAATTAAATGTCCACAGGGTCACAGATTGGTTTCTGCAGATTGTGTTCCTGCGGGAAGGAGTATGCCAACTGAGTTGGGACGTATTTCACATAATCCTAGGGTTCCTGGCTCTCGACAGATTCACCAGCCTGACGCCAGAGCTTTCTGCCCGAAATCTCCTTCTCCTTATGGTGCCCTTGACCTTGTGTTGTCTGGCTGTTTGGGTGATTCCAAGATGATGGGTGGGACGAAGCTGCTGCTTTGGTTTCAGGCTTCCCTCGTACTGAGAGCTTTATGCTATAAGAGTTTATAGATATAGATGGTAACCAATTAACCACATAATGGATTAACCCCTTCAGTAGCCGCTGTTGTATGTGTGTGTGTTGGTGGGACAGATGAGGACATCTACAGAGGGAGAAGTAACATGGGGGGTAAATCGTTGCCTTCCTTTTGTTCTCCCCTTGAATTCATTCATCCCGCATTTATCGAACACCTCTTATGTGCCATGTGTTGTGCCAGCAGCCTAACTACCTTTGCAAGTATTTCAACATTTCTTCCCCTGACAAAAGAATAAAATAGATGCGAACTCTATGGAATGCACTCCCCCAATGACAAATGGAAAGAAGCTGAGTGCCCCTAGGACAGGACCCCATTGATCCAGCCAGGGACCAGCTAGTCCAGCCAGCTCCTTTAGGGGACACCAGTGTCACAGAGACAGAGTTCCTCCTGTCGCTCTGTCCTCGCTCTGCCAGCAGCCATTAACGGCCCAGAAAAGTGCCTTTGTTCTCACCGAGGGCGTCTCTGAGGGCTCCCAGCTCCTGGCAGCTCAGCTTTCCTTCCACCTCTCATCTCTCCAGCTGAGTTGAAGACCCATTACGCCCATGGATGGGCTCAGCTTATGTGTTTAACTCTTCGATCGTAACAATTGTATGCCTTTAGGCAGGGGTGCCTCTACCAGTCTCCCTGTGCTTTGGGCTCTTGATTGGAAACTTCACGTTCTTCTCCCTTCCATTGCATCCATTTCCATAAAACTATACAAAGAGCTCTGAGGGAGCAAGCCATGAGGCTCAGCTGGGTGGGCTCCACTCTGCGGTGGCGTGCCCAGACTTGCATGTCCCCTTCCACTGGGAAACAGCCGCCCTGACAGTGTCCATCTCTGCGGGCCACCTGGCTTCGAAACCTGTGTGCATGTCATTAACTTCGGATCCTGGCTGCTCCAGCCTAGTTGAATTGCAGATCACCTCCTCCATCCTGCCTCTCACCCTCCCCCAGTCTCTCGCATCCAATTAACACCCTCCTCCCCAGCCCCTTCCAACATCATTAGTGAAGGAGCAGAATGGTCTTGGCCCCAGAGTGATTTCCTGTCATCTCTGCTCATTAATTCTCTCTGTGTCTTTGCTAAACCATTAATAATGCTCCCCGTATCTCTGACTGCTCATCTGGGTCTATGTGGCTTCATCTCAGCTCCTTGTCTTCAGGGTCCCCAAGAGCAGGTTGTCTGTCCTGTGGCCTCAATATGTGCCTTCTCTTTCTTCCACTGCTGCTGAGATGGCCTCCTTAGGGGTCACGGAATTGGCCTCTGGGGTCCCAAAGCACATGCTCAGGAAGTAAACGACTCACGGCTCAGGCAGCCCCCTCCCGTTCCAGGGAAGGAGAGGTTTCCTGAACGATGAGGGAGGCTGGGCTCCTCTTGGCAGATCCTTTCGGAACTTAAAGCTGCTCACACACATGTGCCGGTGGGGCCGCGGGGCCCCGCGCTTCCTAACACTCTCTTAATGATGCCTGGCCCTTGGGGTGGTTTCAGCCGGGAGGGGCCAGGGCTCGGAGCCTCTGAGGGTAAGCGGGGAAGCAGAGGTGTCATGATGTTTCTTTCTAGCCCGACAGCTTTGGCCACCTGGGTCGGCCCCCTGCGCAGGAGGCTCACGCCTGCTTGTTCTATTTCAGCCCGAGGAGTTGCAGAAAGAACCCCCAGCTTCATGTATCCCCAGGGCACTGCGAGCAGTCAGATGGTGCTGCGTGGCATGGACCTACTGCTGGAGTGCATCGCCTCTGGGGTGTAGGTACCATTTTATCCCTACTTCTGGTCACTCTGCAAGAGGCTGATGAGGGAGTTTGTGGGTATGCTCTGTTCTTGCCACATTTAGGGGTACAGGAAGAAGCAGACAGACCTTAGTGAGGATTTAAATCATAGTCATCTCCATCCCAGTCATCTGGCCATCTCTCTCAGATAATGAGGAAAGGAGATGGGTGGGCATCCTTTACGTGTGTTAGAATCTCGTGTGACCTTAGATAAGTCCTTCACACACTCTGCGGCCGAGCAACCCCTCTGTATAGGAGAGATCACCTCTCAGAGGACCAAAAACACTTCCAGGGCACCTGGGTGTGCCAGGCTCCATAGAACAGCAGGGCCTCAGTTTCGATGTTTCCGTTCCCTGCTTTGTCCCTCTCCTAGCCCAACACCAGACATCGCATGGTACAAGAAAGGTGGGGACCTCCCATCTGACAAGGCCAAGTTTGAGAACTTTAACAAGGCTCTGCGTATCACCAACATCTCCGAGGAAGACTCTGGGGAGTATTTCTGCCTGGCCTCCAACAAGATGGGCAGCATCCGGCACACGATCTCGGTGAGAGTAAAGGGTACGTTGTGTGTATTTCTCATTATGATGATTTTGCCAGCCCTAAACGCCATGACCACTCTTTCTTCTGAGGGTGGTTGGGGGCAGGGTGAGTGGGAAAAACTTCCAACACATTGGTTAGTGGCAATAGTGACCTGCCAGGGATGATCACTCCCTGGATGTGAGTGTGTGTGTTTGAGTGGTGGGCCTTAAGGGAAGAAGATCCACCCAGAACATCAGCCAACTCTCCTTGGTGCCCGGGGCTCCCTCAGCAGATGAATTTCATGATCTGTTTTAATTACACCCGGAGCCTTCTCTCCTTTCATTTTGCATTCCTGTTCATAGTGTGTCGTCTTAGCCCTGTGCTGTCTGTGTACTGTGCTTGGTTCTTTTTAAAAGTGGGGAGTCATCAAGCCCAAATTTTTTTAAAAAATCACTTCCCTTCCCCAAAAGCATAGCTGGCCCAATTGAGCTATTGTAAGCAATAAAACGCCTGCCTTTATGAGTCTCAGCCATGGATGGTGGGTACACCAGTCACTTCTCTTCCCAGGGCTGAATGGATGATTGGAATGATGAGGTCTGATCTCATAGTGCAAGAACTTTCTTAGCACGCACAGTTGACCTTATAGCCTTGGTTTCAGCACTGCACATGAACCAGGGGTTCTTAATCTTTTGCGGGGGGGCATCACGATCTTTGAGAATCTGATCTAAAGAACCCTCTTCTCAGAAAAATCCACCTATCCACATGGTCACGGACTTTTCCAAATAATTGAAAGAGGTGGCCAGCTAAGAGCTTCTAACCAAAGTGCAATGCCTAAGAGAACAAGTATGATATTAGGCCAGTATTAGATCTGAAAAGGTCTGATCTTGCAGCAGCAGCAACAAATCCAGAGGAGCCAGCACAGTGCCCACCTGACCACCTTCCCTGGCTCAGGCCCTTACATCATGAACACCTATGGACATCTAAAACCATTCATTGCCCAGCCTCCCTTGAGGATTCTGATTCAGCAGGTCTGGGATGGGCGCTGGCATCCATGTTTGTTAAAAGTTCTTCAGAGGGAGAAAAAAAATGGTGTAGATGATAGAGGCTCTGTTCATCCCTCTGGCGACCAAATCAAAGTTGTGACGGAAACAAGGAGCAACAGCAAGGAAAAATCGCCTGGGATCTAGATGAACAAGCTATACAACTAGGGAGAAATCCAAGAAATTACCCTGCAATGGGAGGAGGTAGGATGGAGTGAGAACGTGAGGCTGCCCGGTCTCGAGTGGCCGAGTGAGACGGAGGCTGCAGCAGCAGCAGATGCCTCTTGAAGGGTCCGCATCCTTGAGCAGATTTTCATGGTAACAGACCTGCTCGCTCTGAGCACCAGTGCCAACTCAGCTGCATACAGTGGGCACCAGGGACTTACAGGGAGATATTGTTTGAGTGAGGGCCGAGGCAGGACTCACTATGTACAGAAGTGCTGGTGGTATCTGTTGTTCCCTGTTGAGCCCTTCCCCTCTCCCAGTGCATGGGCACAGCCCTCCACAGCCGTGTCGTCATCAAACTGGATAACGGAAGTCTCTGCCCAGAGGATTCCCTGAAATCCTGCCTCCCCCAACTTGCGGCCCCACCCAAGCCACATCTAGGTATATCCTCAGAGAGTCAGGTGCTCCTTGCTGAGCAGCGCCTAGACTCACCCTGGAGGCAGCTGGCCTCGGTTTCTGGTGTGGCCTTTTGAGGCAACTATAAGCACAGCATCTGTGGATTGCTTGCTGAATCTTAACAGGTGTTCCCAGAGGGTCAGACACTGGGGCTAAATTTGGCCTGCAGCTGAACGCCTCTCAGGACTGTGCCACTGGACACCTACAACACAAAACCAAGCTAATAAGACCTGGAGACTTAGGAACTTTGCTTAGTACATAGAAACAGACACGGAAAGAAACAGCCAAAATGGGAAGACAAAGAAGCAGAAACCATATGAGAGAACAGAACAGAGATCCAGATAGAATGGAGTCAAATAATCTAACAGATGCAGAGTTCAAAACACTGGTTATAAAAATGCTCAGTGAACTTTTGGGAGGTGTAGATAAATTCAGTGAGAACTTCATAAAAAGAAACATAAAAATGGAAATGGAAATTATAAAAGGGAACCAGTCTGAAATGAACACATTATCTGAGATGAGAAGTATATTAAATGGAATAAACAAAGGAATAAACAATGTGAATAAAGAAAAGGATCAAATTCCCTATCTAGAGTATGGGAAAGCCAAGGACACAAAATCACAATGGCAAGAGATGAGATGCGAAGACTATAAAAATAATTTAAGGAGCATATGGAACACTATTAAGGGTCCAAATATCTGTCTGATCGGTATAACTGAAGAAAATCAAGATGTTGAACAGCTGTTTGAAGAAATAATGATGGAAAACTTCTCTAACCTGGTGAAGGAAATGGACATAAAACCCCAGGAAGCTCAGATAATTCCCAAAATCAGGGATCCAAAGAGGTCCATATCAAGACTCATCATAATGAAAATGCCAAAGGTTAAATACAAAGAAAGAATATTAAAAGCAGCAAGAGAAAAACAGATAGTTTTTTATAAGAGAAAACCCATAAGACTGGCAGCTGATTTCTCAAAAGAAACTATGAAGGACAGAAGGGTTTGGCACAAAATATTAGACAGGATGAAGACCCAGGATCTACAACCAAGGATACTTTATCCAGCAAAGCTATCGTTCAGAGTGGAAGGACAGATAAAGAGCTTCCCAGACAAAAATAAGCTGAAGGAATTTATCACCACCAAGCCAGTATTACAGGAAATATTGGAGAGACTTCTTTAAGAAAAAAAAAAACATGTATCAAAAGCAGGAATAAAGAATGGTAACAACTACATTCCTATCAATAATACCTCAAATGGAAAAGAATTAAGAGCTCGAACTAAAAGATAGAGTGGATAAATGGAAAGGAAAACAAGACCCCTACATATGCTGCCTACAAGAGACTCACTTCAGATTAAAAGACACATACAGACTAAAAGGAAGAGGATGGAAAAAGATATTGCTTTGATGGACCTGGAAGATACTTAAGTCAGACAGAGAAAGATAAACACTATATGATTTCACTTGTATATGGAATCTAAGGAATAAAAAGAACGAACTGATCAAAAACAGACTCACAAATATAGTGGACAATTTGGTGATGGGCAAAGGAAGCGGGGTAGGGGACTGGGAGAATGGGGAGAAGGGTTAAAGAAGTACAAATTAGTAGCCGATGGGTGGTCACAGGGATGGGGAGCACGGCATAGGGAATGCAGTTACATTAATTTGTTGGCTAGGTGGAGGGTCAGGGGAGGGAGAGAGCAATTGGGATCATTTTATGAATTATATAAATGTCTAACCAATGTACTGTGTACTCGAAACTAATTAAAATAAATAATATATTTTTAAATGTTCTCCAGAGAACTCTAATGAGCAGCCCCAGTTTAGAGCTATTGTTCTGTGAACTTGAAATAGACAGGTCAGCATCTGTGGTGTCAAGCTGGCCACAGGCAGGCTGGACTGAGTCATCCCATGCGGATGAGCCCTGGGCAAGTGTTAAGAGCCTGGGGTTGGCACTCAGGGGCTCCCGTCGTCCTAGAGGAAGTCCGTCTGGTTCCTTCTGCCTGCGCCATGCCATCTAACTCCCCTCTCTGTGCTGTCCTTGCCTTCTAGCTGCTCCCTACTGGCTGGATGAACCCCAGAACCTTATCCTGGCTCCTGGTGAGGACGGGAGACTGGTGTGTCGAGCCAATGGGAACCCCAAGCCCACGGTCCAGTGGATGGTGAATGGGGAACCTTTGCAATGTGAGTAATGAGCCATCTGACTCTGATCTCTGTCCCATCAAAGGCTCCCCATCCCTGTGGGCAGCCCTAGTTGTTCCAGAAGTAAGGGAGCAGCCATCTCTTTGGACATCTGAAGAAGGAGGAAATTTGCCTCATGTCTGTGTGAGAGAATAAGAGTCTGTGGTTATTTTCCCACGGTTATGGGATTTCTCCTCCCTTGGGATTTTCATAAAACTCTGCTTTGTGCCCGTAACAACTACAGAGCCCAGTTCAAGTTCCGGGGTCTGCACCTGCATCCCCTGACAGTTTGGGCTCCGAGTGATGTCTGGAGCTTGGAGGATAGAGGAGCGCTCAGGAACCCATTCATTCCCGTTGGTTGCCTGGGTCCCACGCTCTGCTCAGGGCAAAACGAGAGACAAGGTTATGCGACAATATGAATGATATTGTTGGATGTGAGGAAGAACGTCCCCATGAGAACAGACGTGCACAGGTGCACTTATTCAGTGTGCAGACTTTGGGGAGATTTAGTCCCACCTGGATGGCTGGAGTAGGTGAGTCCAAGGCCCCTTCCAGCCAGGGGTCTCGGTCAAGTTTTACATCATATTCTCTCCAGTTGCATTTACTTTTTTAAGTGTCCTGTCATTACTTTCTCTAAGGAGTCAGAGGAAATGCAAAAGGTGATATCAATCAGGTGGAACAAAACATAAATGGAGAGAGCTCAGAGCCTAACTCAGGAGCAGCAGGTGGACAGGCAGGGGAGGCAGGCAGAGGAGAGGGTGAGACTGCACCTTTTTAGACATTTATTGTGTTCCAGCCACTGTTCTCTCTTTAACCTCAAACATTAAAGATGAGGAAAGGAGGCTCTGATGGTGCCGCAAAATGCCCGAAGTCACATGGCTAGGAAGTGGCGAAGCCGTGGGTGCTGCGAGCATGCAACACACCTGCATCACCTGGTACTGAGCGCGCAGTTTTCCCCAGTGACTGTCCTCCCCCCGGCTACAGCAGAGATAGGGACATGGCCTGCCCTCTGCCATTCACCCTCCCTGTCATGACAGCACTTCGGGGACAAGGCAAACAAAGGCATTAAACTTCACAACACCCTTAAATATATGAGAGCCCAGGATTTGCAGCTGAGCCTTGGCTCTGGAAAGATCTCCCGTCACTTAAGGCAAGTTATTGGGAACAGAGTTGGGTCCATGAGAATTGCTAGGCAAAGAGGTATTAGAGTTGTTGGCATTGCCTCGGGCCTTTTTGCTGAGTGAGGACTGGGGAAGGGTGATAAGGATGTTGACCTTGTCTTCATTTATCTCCTGCTGATTCCTCAGTTCCAGGCTCAGACTTGCTATCTGTGGCATGGCGCCCATAGGGCCAGACTCTGGGTCCTCCTTGGCCAATCACCACTGTAGGTCTAAGTGATCCTGGATGAGCTCACAGACCATGTAAGCCAAGTCATCTGGCCCAGTCTAGAAATCTCACAAAGGAAAGTCACCTTCTGGTGATGAAAGATGAGAAAAGTGGTGGTTCCTTTCATTTCTAGAAAACTTTTATTTATACAGCTCATTATCTTTCTCTTAATCTTCCTCTGGTTAAGGGAATGCTGGGAGTAATTCTTCCCCAGATGAAGGAAATGAGGCCCAGAAAGACTTATTGATTTGCCCCTGGTTGCAAAGCCGCTCCCCAGCCTCTGTTCTCTGCATCCCCAGCCAGCAGTACTAGGAGAACCGTGGGAGGAATGGTCTCTCTTGGCACAGGATACATTTCTTGGGATGGGGTAGCTTTGGCAAATAACAAGGACTCATTTGGTTTTCAGCAGGCACTGGCCTTCAGGTTTAAGTTTGTGAATGTCCGCGGAATGCTCTGCTCAGAGGATGGGAAGGTGGCAGGCTCCATCCAGTTGCATATTGCTTTGTCCTTTTTAAAACACTCCTAAGTATGTGTATATTGGATTAAAATAATAACACCAGTAATAATCACTATGGGCCAGGCCTTCTGCTAATGACTTTACACATGCATGAAAGCTCAGATCATCCTCATAAAACCCCCGGAAGGTGATACGTTATCCTTCTTCTGCAGACAAGGAAACTGTTGCTGACAGGAATATGGTTAGAATTCAAACCCCTTTCTGTTGCCACAGCTTCTGCTCTCAGTCACACCTGCCCAGTTGCTACATAGGTTGAGCAGGGATTCATATCTGCATTGGACAGACTGAGAAATAAACTCCAGTAGGTTCGATGATGGGCCCAATGTCACATAGCCAGTGGTGGGGCCAGAAGCCTGGTCTTACACAGCACCCACTCCTGTAAGTGAGCCCTGGACAGGACCCCAAGAGCCCTTCACCTTCCCTCCCCCGTTTCTCATGAGGAGCATCTCTCCCGTTGGTAGCGGCTCCACCCAACCCAAACCGCGAGGTGGCCGGGGACACCATCATCTTCCGGGACACCCAGATCAGCAGCAGGGCCGTGTACCAGTGCAACACTTCCAATGAGCATGGCTACCTGCTGGCCAACGCCTTCGTCAGCGTGCTGGGTGAGTGTCCCCTCCACTCCCCTGCAGTGCTGCCTCCCTGGGGCTTATCACATCACAGGTGACCTTTCTTCTCCAGAGATCAGCCAGGGTGGTGGAGGAAGCATGGAGACTGAAGATGAGATTTGTGAGGAGGAGGGAGGACTTAAAAGCCACAGAGCCGGCTGTGCAGACAGTGAATCCTCTACTAGAAGTCAGTCTGATGAGACAGATGGCAGCGTGGACCTGCCTTGTCTCCTTGGTGTATCCACGCTGGCTCTCCTGGGCTCTCAGTGGCTTGCAGAGTGGGAAGTGGTTCTGAGGATGTTTGCAGCACTCCCAGAGCAGGGAGACGGTAGTGGGAGGGGCAGGTACAGAACCTGCTGGATAATCTGGGGACGTCCTTTGCCGAAGCTGGATTGGATGTAGGTAGGTTGAGGCAGGTGGAAAAGCTTCTTCTTTTCTCGCTTAACTCTTAGAGGCTTCTTAAAGGAGGAAGGTGAGCAGGGGGAGGTATGTTGGCATTTGGAAAGCCGCTGTATGGAGAAGGCACATAGAGATAAGACCCGGGGGAAGGAATGGGAGAGGTAGACTCCTCACCCAAGATCGGCTGTCTGGGAATTGCAGACGTGCCACCTCGGATGCTGTCGCCCCGGAACCAGCTCATTCGAGTGATCCTATATAACCGGACACGGCTGGACTGTCCCTTCTTTGGGTCCCCCATCCCCACACTCCGATGGTAAGTTCCAGGAAACCAGACCTCCCCCACAGGGATCATCCGGCTCACCTTTCTCATTCCCATCAGGCCCATAATAGGCATTCAGCAAGTCCTAGGCACCTGAAAGGGTCAAAGCTGGGAGAAAGTTGGCCTATGCGCTGGGTCGACCCCTTATTGTGCAGAGAAGGAAACTGAGGCCCAGAAAAGGGCAGAGACTCACCAGGGCCACCCAGCAGTCGGAGGAGACCCTAAAAGGATGAGGGCTTCAGATTCCCAGATGGGGTCCTTTCACTGCCCACACCGTCTCTCGAGTGGTTGACCCCCGCTCGCTTGGGCCGGTCCTGTCTCAGTATGCGATGTGTTCTGCTGCTCTGTTGTGAGGTTTAAGAATGGGCAAGGAAGCAACCTGGATGGTGGCAACTACCATGTCTATGAGAATGGCAGTCTGGAAATCAAGATGATCCGCAAAGAAGATCAAGGCATCTACACCTGTGTCGCCACCAACATCCTAGGCAAAGCTGAAAACCAGGTCCGCCTGGAGGTCAAAGGTAAGGGAGTGGGTTGGTAGGCAGAGGCTGGGGTGGGGCAGGGAAAGGAAGCTGTCTCCTCAAAGTTATCCACGTGCGTTATTCTCTTAAAGTGCACCATGCCTAATGTTCAGTCCCAAGTGGGTCCCTCCCTTTGGGTCTGTGTGTCTCCCAGGGCCTTCAGTCGGCCTGGGTGCTGGGAACACTGAGTCATTATCAGCCTGGTCCAAATGGCATGAGAAAGGGAAACCTGCTACCTATACCAGCTCCCCACCACCACCCCAGAAATTCCATCATAGCTTCCCAAGCCAGATAGGATTTGGGAGTTGTTTACTATTTGGGATCACCCACACCAGGCCTCCCCCCATTCATGTAACTGAATACTATTTCTGCCACGTTGCTTGGTCAGTCTAACCTTGAGGTCAGGTATGTCACGCTATGTGTCCACATTGGGGTGGTGGGCAGAGAATGTGTCAGTGACGAGCACCCTGGGCTCCTCCACAGACCCCACCAGGATCTACCGGATGCCTGAGGACCAGGTCACCAAAAGGGGCACCACAGTGCAGTTGGAGTGTCGGGTGAAGCACGACCCCTCCCTGAAACTCACGGTCTCCTGGCTGAAGGACGACGAACCACTTTACATCGGGAACAGGTCTCTGCTCCAGCCTTCTCTTTTCCTGGTGCTCATTTAGGGCCATTTTCTTTTCTCTTGCTCTTGGTGACACACTGGCGTGTCACCTAGGAACTGCTGAGGAGAGCAGGATGGCCTCAGGGACTCCGCTCAGGGGAGACCCCGCCCTGCACCCTTCTGCTCCCCCATCAGCTCTCTCCTCCTCTCTCCCTCTTTTCTCCACGACTTTCTCTCTTCAGTTCTCTCCGCTCACTCCTTTTTTCCTCCTCCCTTTATTTTGACCCCCTCCCTCCTTTCCTGCATCACAGCCAGGAGCCCCGCCCCATCTTCAGCCCTGCCTGCAGTGCCCCTGTTGTCCAGCAGAGGGCAGGGTTGGTCCAAGCCAACCGTGAGCACTGTGGTTAGTGGGGTTCTCAGCCCTTTTGCACTTTGGACGCTTTTAGTAGACTCAAGCCTTCCCTCTTCCTCATCCCAGATTCGGATTTAACTGATGTGGGTAGAGCACCCAGGCACTGATAGTGTTTACGCATCCCCACAAGTGTTTCTACTGTGCATTCGGAGTCTGAGCCTCCCTCTACGGCAGGTGTCCCCAGCCCCCAGGCCATGGACTGGAACCAATCTGTGGCCTGCTAGGAACCAGGTTGCACAGCAGGAGGTGAGCAACGGGCAAGCGAGTAAAGCTTCATCCGTGTTTGCAGCTGCTCCCCAGTGCTAGCACCACCGCCTCAGCTCCACCTCGGATCATCAGGCATTACATTCTCATAGGAGCACTGGTCCCTGGTGCCAAAAAGGTTGGGGACCGCTGCTCCTCAGGGCTCTTTGCCATACTTTCTTCCACTTCAGGGGCCCTGAGGTTGGCCATAGGTACCAGCTCTTTCTTGCGAACATCTGGTTTTTTGCAGGGGTGCACCTCGCAGGCAGATGCAAGCATCCTGGCACGCGCTTGATGCTCACTGTCCTCCTGCACTTCAGCGGCCCCTCCCTCTGTGGGAGATGGTTCAGAGGAGCCTGGGTGCCTGGCCTGAGCCCGGGTGCAGAGATCAATATGGGCTAAAGACAGAGCTGGAAGTATGGGAAGAGTAGGGACCTCATCTGCCTTTTGTGGAGTAGGCCTAGCCATGCTCTAATTCGGAAGGGGAGCACAAGGAAGGCACAGAGAACAGTGGAATTAGAATTCCCTTTTCTTTCCGTCAAGCACCCTAAGTGCTCAAAGAGATGGTGAAGATCCTGCTTTTCCCATAGCATCAAGGCGGAGCCTCCTGTCCCCTCGGAGGGGCTGTGGCTGCCCAGCCCAGCCTGCGCACCTTCCCTCCACCTTTTGACTCCCCACCCTCCTCTAGGGAGAAAGCAGCGGGCAGTGCCCGGCACTCCCCCGTCATCTTCCCACTCGCCCTCCTCCCAATCCCTCCGGTACCTTTGCAGGATGAAGAAGGAAGATGACTCCCTGACCATCTTCGGTGTGGCTGAGCGGGACCAGGGCAGTTACACATGTATCGCTAGTACTGAGCTGGACCAGGACCTGGCCAAGGCCCACCTCACTGTGCTAGGTAACTGCCGCTGCCCCTGGCACTGACCTCACCTCCCATCCCCACCCTTTCCTGCGGACAGAGAAGCTGTGGGCCCTCACCTGAATGAGAGAGGGAAGGTGGACAGGGGTTCTTGTCATGGTCATTTTTTACCAACTTAACAGCTAACTCTAAACCATTAAGTCCATTAAAATGATCCATCATCAAAGTAAGACTGAATTTCATATTTATCCTTCCAGCACCTCCGCTAGACTTCCTCCCCCACAGCCCGCACCCCCTGCACCCCACTCCTTGATGGGATTTCACAGAGCACTATGTACTTAGTAAGATGACCCCGCCTCATCTAGGCCGGACTATAGATACTAGGCCATCCCAAACCCAGGGAAGGTGGCCGATCCCGCCCCGGGAAGCAAATCCCGTGTTGTCACTCATCACCGCTCTCTGGGCGCCCCACTGCCATTGCTCTCAGTGTGCTCTTGTCCCTTCTGCAGTGGAAGTGCATGGTCACAGGACATAGAGGGCCCAGGCATGATAGTAATACCGAGACAGGAAAGAGACAGGAAACACAGGAAGGCCTCTCGAGGGTGGGGGCTCTCCGTGGAAGACAGGGTGAAACCGTGCCGGGAACGTGTCACAGAGGCAGCTCTTCCCACCATGGCTGCCTGTTACCACCCTTTAAAACACCCCTAACCCAGATAACTTGCTAACCTGGATAACCCGTCTTACCTTTGCAGCTGATCAGACCACTCCAACTAACCGTTTGGCTGCCCTGCCCAAAGGTAATTCGTACTAATCGGGACCCTCGCCAAGCCCTCACTAGGCTCTGGGAGGTGGGGTCCAGGAGGAGAACACACTGCCAGACAAGATGTGCTGTGTGGGGACAGTGGGTGGCACTCCCCACTCCCGGCCTAATTAGTTCCTTCGTGTGCCCAGGGCCCCCCCTCTGAGCATCACAGCCCTGCCCCAGACTTCCTGCTCTTTTTACAAGTTGAGCATGAAAGTCCTTGGCTGCCATGTCACCATCCGTTACTCTGGCCACCTCACCACTCCCGTTATGTGGCCTGTTCTCTTCCCCAGCGTGGCCTTGGAAGTGTGTGTGGTCCAGTCGGGGGCACCCACTTGCTTCAACTTGTCTGTAGGCCCGTGTTCCCCGCAGCCTCACCACATCTGCTACTACACACCTATGTACAATCTGCACACACGCAAATGTGTGCTGGTGTGACTCACCTTCCAGATCCTTCCAGTAACCAGCCAAAATGTGGAAATAGTTCAAGTAGCCAGGAGGGGAAAATCATGCTGACCCCACCAGTCAGAGGTGGGATGACTTTGTCCCCAGGCCAGGATGGCACTGACCCCACTAAGGAAATCCAGTGAGACGGGAGCCCAAAAATGTGCCGCCCTCACCGCTGTTAGGAAGCCCGCTGGGGCTCCTCCCTGGCCTGGTGCACCTTGTCCCTCCTGTTCCCTGAACGTGTCTACCCTGCTCACCATTCCAAACACCCTCCTGGGCTCATGCCCCTCAGAGCTTTGGTGCACAGTGTGGAAGATAATCATGAGAAAATGAAGCAAAACTTCACACTTCCTCACCAGCTTTCCCAAAGGCTGCGAACATATATCTAGTGAAAAGTGTTTTCTAAGATGACCTTTGGAAATGGGATGCATTAGTCTGAACTTTCTCTGTGCCCTGCACCCTTTGATACTCTTTCGGGGAGGGGACAGGTGGAACTGGGGTCGGTCACCTCCTCGTCCTTCCGTGAACCCCTGAGGGAAAGGATGACCGTCCAGGGCAGGCTGGGGACGATCCCTGCTGTGGTGACCTCCATCCATCGAGGACCTATCCATGGGACAGTGTCCAGGGCTGGGGCTAGCACAAGGCCGGCCTGGCCCTAACTCGAGAGTCCTGCGTGGTGTCTTCTCCTTCTGCTGCCAGGACGGCCAGACCGACCCCGGGACCTGGAGCTCACCGACCTGGCGGAGAGGAGTGTGCGGCTGACCTGGATCCCGGGGGACGATAACAACAGCCCCATCACAGGTCAGCCGGGGGCCCTGGGCTCTAGTCCAGAGAAGAGGGCGGAAGCAGCCAAGAGGCTGAGGCCTTGCCCTGGTTTCTGGCCCCGTCCTGCCTCTCTGGGCGTGGACGCTGGGTGGTTTGCAGGACACACGGAGGCCTTGGTTTCCCTTTCAGTGCCTTGAGAGGAACTCTCCCTGCGCCTTTGTCTGCCTGAGGGGGGTTATGAAGACTAATGGAAACCACAGGGGAGCACTACATAAGGAGGAAGTCTGCGGACTCAGCTCCCAAACAGCTCTGTCTTCTTGCCCACTCAGATTATGTCGTCCAGTTTGAAGAAGACCAGTTCCAGCCAGGGGTCTGGCATGACCATTCCAAGTTCCCAGGCAGTGTCAACTCCGCCGTCCTCCAGCTGTCCCCATACGTCAACTACCAGTTCCGGGTCATTGCCGTCAACGAGGTCGGCAGCAGCCACCCAAGCCTCCCCTCCGAGCGCTACAGAACCAGTGGGGCACGTGAGTACTTGCGGGCTGACGGGAAAGGCTCTGGAACCAGGCACCCTGAATTCAAACTGAGGTCCCCCAGCCCTCGGCCACACAAATTTGGGCAACTTAACGTAACCTCTCCAAGGCTTGGCTTCCTCATCTCTGAAACACAGAATAATAAGGACACCTGCCGGCACGGGGCTATTGTGAGGATTACACTTGAAAATGCAGTTTGGGTACTTACCACGATGCCTAGCATATAGTAAGCACTCAATAATGTTAACTGTCATTGTGGCATATTAATATTATTAATTTTTTTTCTATTAATAATTTTTGATGACGTGCTTTAAAGAGAAGAGCCATGGCAAGGATTTACGGTAGAAGTATATAATCTGCTGTTCTATCAGATTTCTTTTCCTGGGTTATATTTAGATTTATGAAATTACACCAGCTCATTGACATCCCCCCAGATTTTTTAAATGCTAAGGATAAACCAACCTGGTATTAAACGTATTTAGGGGGAACCCACAGAGGGATAATCCACACTGAGCTGGCTGCATGACCATCTATAAAGTTTGCAAAGCCTCATCATAAATCCTGTCTAGTAAGACATTAAAATTCAAAAAGAAATGAGCTCCGCATCTGGGGCCAGGGTTAAATCTTAGCCAGGGAGGCACGTCACATGCATGAGAAATGACAGAGTGGGTTTAACTGCCTGTGGGACAGAGTGTAGAGAGGTGCTGAGGAGAAGAACAGAAGGGACCAGTCTGGTGGGAGGGACAGAGGTTGCTCTCCATGTCCTGGCAAAGCGCAAACTGACACAAATTGAACTTTGTGTCAATTTGGGTTCCAGCCCCGGAGTCCAATCCCAGCGATGTGAAGGGAGAGGGGACCAGAAAGAACAACATGGAGATCACATGGACGGTAAGAGCCCCCGCTCACCCCTCGAGGGGCTGCCGTGTGCAGTAGGGAGCCCCCGCCTTCTGCACCCGAGGCCACAGGATGGCTCAGACTATCAGACTGGTTTGCTGCCCACTCCTCTCTGTGGTGGGCACCCAGAAACCAAACAGGAGCGAGATTTAAGACAGAGAGGAGCAGAGGGGACTGAGGAACACAGACTAGCAGTCCGGCCAGAATCATAGAGAACCAGCAAAATTAAATGGACCTCTTTAGAAGAAGGAGGGATTGAGGTTAGACACCTGTCCTCACTGTTCTGGGTTTGTTCACCGGCGGTTGTTGGGAGTGAGGGGAGGCCAGCAGCTGCGACGTTGTCAGGGTAGACCTTCTTTTAATCATCGATAACCCCAGAAAAATCCTATCTCCATCTCGGTTCACTGACTACATCTTTCAAATCAAAATTGGATATGTCACTTCAAAATGATTTTTTTTCAAACCACATCCAAATCTGAGAGATGGAAATTCAGCCACTGAAATGGTAATACTTCTGCACTGTTGTCACGAGTCCTGGAAACGGGGGGCGTGGTGTTTGGACTTCAGGCCACCCCCATCCTGCTGAGGGCCTGGTCTCACGGCAGCCTCGGCAGCTGGGCCGAGCCCAGATACCAGACACCGGCTCGTCTCCAGGACCATGCACGGCACGGTCTGTCCATGGTCTGCATGCTGTCCTGCGGGCTTCCTGGACGGGGCCCTGAGGGAGCAAAGAACAGGGCTCGCCCACTCTTAGAGAGTTCTGACCTGTTGGGAAGGACAGAACGGACACGCATGGATTTGGGAGAACTGAGGTCGGATCTGGGATTTGGGGTTCATTGGCAGAAGGCACGCAGTGGCTAAACCAGAACTCATGCTTTTCTAACTTTGGAGAATATTATCATCCATATTTTTTTCTTGTTGCTCTGTCATAGGAAAGAGCCCTGTCAAAAATAAAGCTCTCGCTTC
Organism: Pteropus medius; assembly: GCF_902729225.1. Classification (NCBI taxonomy): domain Eukaryota; kingdom Metazoa; phylum Chordata; class Mammalia; order Chiroptera; family Pteropodidae; genus Pteropus; species Pteropus medius. The sequence goes on along the minus strand of NW_024349227.1, from coordinate 1,786,970 downwards.
CTATGCACCTGCAAATGTAGGAGTCACAGTGACTAGGTCTTGGGTGAACCCCCTGTCACAGAAAATCTATGTGCTGCTAGGTCCATAGACCTGGGCTCTGGGGAGACTCGGCAGGGGAGAGGGCCCCTGCTGGGCGGTCTGGGGCGGGGTGCCTGGCGTAGAGAGAGTGTGAGCTATGCGTGGGTCCGGCCCCCAGCCCACCCCCCTCCACTCTTGCCCTCCGTCTCTCCTTGCTCAGCCCATGAATGCCACATCCGCCTTTGGCCCCAACCTAAGATACATCGTCAAGTGGCGGCGGAGAGAGACTCGAGAGTCCTGGAACAGTGTCACAGTGTGGGGCTCCCGCTATGTCGTGGGGCAGACGCCTGTCTACGTGCCCTATGAGATCCGAGTCCAGGCGGAAAATGACTTTGGGAAGGGCCCTGAACCGGACACTGTCATCGGTTACTCCGGAGAAGATTGTGAGTAGCTTCCCCCCGTCCCCTACCCAGGACCCTCCTGTCTGGGCTGCATGAGGCCACTCTCACAGACCGGGAACCTTGGGGTGGGGTGTGGGACTTCCAAGAACATCCTGGGAGGACAGCCAGTCACCAGGAAAGAGAAGCTCCCTACAGTGACCTAGAGAATGACAGGCCCCTGGTAATGTCAGGAGTGGAAATATCATCAGAACACTAGTTAAAATTACTGAACGTCATCACCTAGTCTCATCTCGTGGAGCTGCAAACTGAGGCCCTATAAGGAAAATCCTTGCCAATATTACACAATAGCAAAAGTCAGGCTTGAAAATAGAGCCCAGGCCTTCCGATCAATCCTTGCTAGCACAAAGAAAGACTTGAGCTGTCCATCCCAAAGAGTCATAATTAGACTCCTACACAGGAAACAGGGCCACAGGCCAGACTCCTCCTCAGGCTCCCCAAAGGAAGCCTTGAGGATGGAGAAGGTCTGCAGAGCCCCAGACTGGAAGCGCAGACCAGCCACCTGCCAGCATGCCAGTGATGCTCTCGGTCCTTGGAATTGAGCATACGAAGAAGAGTTCTTTGGAGGCTTGCGCTGGACATATATGTGGAAGTATGTGCCTGGCTTCCCAGATGATGGTGGCCTGTTGGTCCCCAGCACATCAATCCAGTAGGCTGTGACCAAAGAAGGAGTCGGGGGAGCTCCTCTTGGCCAGGGCAGTCTGAACCCCAGTGGGTCTGGGTCTGAGCTGAAAAGAGATCACGGAGTGACCAAAAGGAAGGGGGACGGGGAGAGTCTGGGAGAGGTGTGGAGTCGTAGGAGCGATGCTGGGCGAGGCCAGGGCCAGCGGGGTTTGTAATGGCGAGATGGGATACGTGAGGGCCAGGCCCTGTGCCCTGCTTCCCTGGAGGTGGTGATGGATTGGACCCACTCATGAGATAAGCAGAAGGGGTCAGCGGGTCCTCTGTCCCTGCCACCCCTCATCTCCATGGTAGCGGACACCTCTGGACAGGAGACTAGTGGGAACTACTGAATGGTAAGTATGGAATGGGCGGGTCCAGTCATGACCTTCATGGACCACTCCACAGTATCCCCTGCATCCATCTACCCCTGTGGTCTGTGCTCTGATGAAGTGAGGGGGATGGGGCAGAACTGTTTCTACAGCAGAGTAGAGAAAGCAGGGCAAGAATCAATGATGGAGGAGGGAGTAGCCCTCTCGTTCCAGAAATCATGGATAAGGCATCGTCAGTCTGTGGGTAACATTTCCTGCATGGTCATGGCAGGAAACGAATGCCCTCAGAGGCAACTATTTCTGATGTGAGGACAGGGTTAGAGAAGAATCAGCAAGGTATGGTGAACCATCTGGAAGAGAGCCACAGCAGGATGCCAGTATATCACTCTGAGCCTTAAAGGGGCAGGGGACCGGTGAGCCACCACAGCCAGTGAGGGCTATCCACAAGAGCTATGGCCTTGGGTGGAAGAATGCAATGCTGTCAACCCTCCACCCCACAGAGAGGCAGCTGGGGGAATAGCTACCCACCCTCCCTCTCCTCCTGCCCCAGGGTCTCGTATTGGCCCCTCCTTTTGAGCAAACCCATCCAGACACCTGAGAATGAAGGAGCCCAGCTAACACGGTCCCGAAGGAGCAGCCTCCCAGGAAGTGCAGCAGGGTGGGGCGTGACGGAGAATGGAGGGGAGGGATAAGCAGACTACCCAGCTCATGAGAGTAGCAAATAATCGCCTTCTAAACGCGTAAGCAGCCCTCTCCCACCTGGAATCCCACTCTCGTCCTGAGCCTTCCCAGCTTCCTCCAAGTACAGTCTGATGGAGGAGACACAGCCTCTGCCCTCATAAGGTACCCAGAGTAGGGTGGAGGTACGAGCAGCCAAGAACAAGTTCAAGGGGAACCTGGAGCCCAGGGGTCAGCCCTGCCAGCATAACCCACTCTCTTGTCCCTACACATTGCAGATCCCAGGGCTGCACCCACTGACGTTAAAATCCGAGTCCTGAACAGCACAGCCATCAGCCTTCAGTGGAACCGCGTCTACCCTGACACGGTCCAGGGCCAGCTCAGAGAGTACCGAGTGAGGAAGCCAGCTCCTGGCCCCCTCTAACCAACCACCCAGCTCACTAACCAGGGCAAGGCGGTAGCAGATGCAGGCCATGGGATATTTGGAAGGGGTCTTAGGGGTAGCTGTTGGATCCAGAGTTGATTCAAGATGATCTAGTGTTAACTGCTCAAAATTATTCTCTCTCTTTCTCATTCTCTTCATCTCTGTCTCTCTGTCTCTGTCTCTTTCTCTCTCTACACATACACACGCACACACATAGACGTGTTCCGCAATAGAAATGCTAAGAAATTCTGCTCAGCAGAAAATCACGTGAAAGGCGGTGGGTTTGGGTGGATGTCGCTTAGCACACCTTGTTTGTGATGCATGTGTGAGTGGATACATGCGCATCTTCAGGAGCTCTGTTGAAGCACCGCTGAGCTACACCCCTCCCGCTCCTAACGGCCCCCTCTCAGCTGCTTGCCTCACCTAGTCTGATTTCATGAAGCCCCAGCTAACAGGTGGAGCCACCGAAAGGATGCAGAGGCCTTCTCCATTGTCACAGCCAACTCCAGGTGATCCGGCATACGGATTTTCAAGGCCCTTGGCTTCTCCTGGTCTTCCCTGCCTGAGAGCAGTTTCTGCTCCACCTTCTCTCCCCTGAAAGACTGAGCTGAGATGGGGAAAAGGCAGAAAGCCCAGGGCATGCAAGGCTCTCTCTATAAGTAGCTCTATTCAAAAGTTGCCTGGCAAGTGAACAGCGGTTCACATGGGGTAACAGCGGTTCTGGGACCTCAGAGGTCGAGAGTTGGCTGATGGATAATAAGGGGCAGAATGGCGGGGGTGAGGGGGATTGTCAGTCTCTCAGAAAATGAATTTAGTAAGAGGGGCAAGGCAGGCAAGATGATGTGGACACTTGAATGAGCTCTTTCTTAATGGTTGACTTGCACCCTTAACCTACTTGCCTGGAGATTTTTTCTGGCTAAAGATCCCATCGGGTCCCCCTCTTAAGTCTGAACTTCCTCTTTACCTTGCCATCGGAGGCCTGGGTGACACTGGCGTGACCTGGCAGCCTGAGCTGGAGCTTCTTAACCCACTGCTAATCAGACCTCGTGTCACAAACTCGACCGTACCAGTGACTCTGCCGCCTCCCATAGGCCGCCATCCCAAGCTCTTGCCACCAGGCAGGCTAGCATCACACTGACTTGGACGTGTGTCTGTCCCATTCTAAAGGTCTTCAATATTAAAAGAAACCATTTGATTCGAAAGGATTAAATCAACCCTTTCTCATATTCAGACTTCTGGAGGTAACCCACTACTTTTCCCCCGTCTGTCGCCAGTCTTAAACCATACTAATCTAACTCAAAGGGATGTGGTCCTTGAGCACAGGACAGTGCTCTCCACTGCCGGACCCTTGGCTGGTATTTGTGGTTTGGGCACAGGCTCCCTGAGCGGCTTGGTGGAGCCTCTCAGCTCCAAGTCTAGCCAACCTGCCTATTCTCCAGAGAGGTGACGTGGCTCAGAAAATGACTGGAACCAAAAACTCTACTTCTTGTTTGATACTCACTAGTGGCTAATGAATGAGGACTATAAGGCCACCCCGCCAGCCCCATGTGGGACTGACTTCATCATCTGGGATTTGGAGCCTGTGGCAAGCGATGGGAAGACCGGTCACTACCACCAGCACTAACAACTAACCCGGCTCGGCCTGACTGTCCCCTCACCGGCCTGCCTCTGTCCCGAAGGCCTACTACTGGAGGGAGAGCAGCTTGCTGAAGAACCTGTGGGTGTCTCAGAAGAGGCAGCAAGCCAGCTTCCCTGGCGACCGCCTCCGTGGTGTGGTGTCCCGCCTCTTTCCCTACAGCAACTACAAGCTGGAGATGGTTGTGGTCAATGGGAGAGGTGATGGGCCTCGCAGTGAAACCAAGGAGTTCACCACCCCAGAAGGAGGTAGGTCTGGCCCGCAGCTCTTCGGGGTGGGGCAGGATGAGGGTGGCGCACTCAGGTGGGCCTGGAGCAGCTCCGGCGTGGCTTGGCACAGACAGCACAAGTTGACCTCTGCACGACCCAAAGGAGCTGATGACCTGCGAGCTGAGCGGTTCTCGCCATTCCCACACCGCGCTCCGTCACCGGGGTGGCCCGCTCTGACAGGAGGTTGAACCTCAACAGAAGACCCGTGCGGTCAGATGGCATGACTCCAGACGGGCTATGCAGACTGACCCCCAGGGCACCGCGGGAGCCTGGGCTGCCCGTCACCTCCTGAGGCTGAAGCACAGTCACCCTGACCGCCCAGAGGCATCTGGCCTATTTACCAGCACCCAGAACCCACGGAGCTCTCCGAACACTGCAGTCGAGAAGCTTTCACTAAGATCGTCGGCCCATGGAGCAGTGGCCCTGCAGAGGGCGCCGGCCTTCGGCAGGTTCATGGGCGCCCTGATTGGGAGGCAGACGCCATGCCGTCCCAGTCCATCTCCTGTTCTCTCTCATCCGCGTGCACCTGCTTCGCCCACTTCTCTTTCTCCTCCCTCCGTTCTTAACTGTTACTTTCTCCATTTTTCTTTTTCTCTTCCTCCTCTCTCTGCTTCGTTCTTCCCTTTACTGCTCTCTTTCCCCCCTCGTTGTGGTTTTCACCAACAGCCTCTGCCCATCACTTCCGCTCCTTGTGCCCTGTCCTCGTGCTCCATCTCGGCTTCCTTCCTCCTCCTCCCGGAACCCAGCATCCTCAGCTCAGAGGCCAGGACCTGCAGCTTCGATTCAGCAGTGAGAATCCTTGTCTGAGGATCGGGAGCCGCAGCCTCTGTAGGAAACAGCTGCGGTTGGTTCCCTGCCTGGGACTGGCTCTGCCCTGCCATGGAGGTGTCTTTGCAGGATCAGAGCCTAACGTGCCGAATCTAGGGTAGTTGCTAAAGGAACACTCGATTTACTTCTTCTACTTAAACAGTCTGAGCCATGCTTGTCATGAACCACGGGAAGCACCATCGTGGATGGGCTATGGGCTCTGGCTTAGCAGCAGTCCAGCATGGGGGTTGCCCAGGGCAATGCCTTCATATCTGTGCTTTGTTTTTTTGTGTTTCCCTCATCCTGCCCACTCCCTCTCCCCCTCATCTCCCCACTCTCTCCTCCTTCCCCAAGTACCCAGTGCCCCCAGGCGCTTTCGAGTCCGGCAGCCCAACCTGGAGATAATCAACCTGGAATGGGACCATCCGGAACACCCCAATGGGATCCTGATTGGATATTCTCTCAGATACGTGGCCTGTACGTTCCGTCTTGCTTTCTCGTAGATAATCTGGGCATCAGAACCCCATTCTCATCACTTTTCCAAAGGAACCGAGGTAGAAAACCTGCGGCGCAGAGGGCATCGTGGAGGGATGGAGGGGCGAGGGAGAAAGGGTCAGGGGAGACAGGCGAGACCCCGTCCCTGCCCTCCTGACGCGGCCCCTCCTGCAGGGCGCTCCTAGTCAGCCGCTGCCGACAGAGAATTTCTGGTCTAATGAGGAATTCAACCCCAGCCCTCAGGGACCTTATTTATAGTCTCCCACACCCACAAGTCTAGGGCAGAGAGCTCCTCACCTTTAACGTCCACCTGATGCGGTAGACAGTACCTGCACAGGAGTCCACGCAGCACTCAGGGACACCTTAACGGTGTCATTTGTGGTAAGGCAGCTGAATGTAGAGTTGCCAAGAACTTGAGCCTGGGTCAGGAAGACCTCACCTCAGGAGCATAGCGACACCATGCAGGGACAGAAATGTCATTACACTTAAAAAATGTTAAGGCTTCTAAAGTAGGTGATGCTGTACCTCATTGGGAAGCTCAAAGGGCCAGGTGTTGCGTTAACAACTTTAATACCCAACTGTGTGCTTGCATTGATCTCTGGAGCTGACTTTCCCCCTTTGAAGAACGTTGAATAGGCCTTTCACAAAGGAGGCATTAACCATCAAAAGCGCTAGTGGGTTTGCCCTAGATCTGCTTGAAAGGAAGAAAGAGACTCAAAAAAAAAGTTTTGTCCTTAGTGAAAAGGCTTGGGGATTATAAACTGAGCCTGTCCCAATCGGCCACATAACTTTGCAGTGAGCTAGAGATAACAAGATCAGTGAAAAAGTTTTAACCCTGATGTGTCATCAGAGAGCTGGAAAGGTGTTCTCGCCCCACTCTGAGCCAAGTCTCCCATCCCCCGAGTCTTCAAGTACACGTGGCAGGTCCCCCTGTTTCCCTTTCCAGCAGGGTCAGGAAGGCCTGCTCCTTCCAGCTGCAGGTTATGTAACTTACCCTGGTCGACGTTGCTAAAGTTCAATTCCGCTTGCCTGTCTCTCCCCAGTTAATGGAACCAAAGTAGGAAAGCAGATAGTGGAGAACTTCTCTCCCAATCAGACCAAGTTCACGGTGCAAAGAGCAGACCCCGTGTCGCGCTACCGCTTCACGCTGAGTGCCAGGACACAGGTGGGCTCTGGGGAAGCAGTCACGGAGGAGTCACCAGCACTCCCGAATGAAGGTAGGTACATTGCGGCAGTCTCGAGGTGACAGGTCCCGGGGACACTCAGATGCCGAGAACACCCTGACCTGGCCTCTGGCTGCCCAGCCTCCGGGATAGAGAGGAAATGAGGCCACAGGTCCTTCAGCGCTCAAAGCAGAGAACCCAACTTGTACACCGGTGTGAAGGTGCTGGCAATGTATCTAGAAAACTCAGGTCTCCTCTGACTGTTGCTGTCAATCCTGGGTCCTCGCTCTGCCTGATTCGCTCAGCTACTTATTATCTGTCATCTTTCCTTCTGGGGGGGAATAAGGAAGAGAGCATGGGTCCAGAGTAGAGATGAGGAGATGAGGCAAAGGATGTCGTAAGTAAATATGCTAATGAACACGAAAGAATAGTGAAAGTACTGACCTATTGACACAGGCAGGAACATTGAGAGTGCCCCACAAGGGCTCTGAGGACACCTATGGGGGGCCAAGGAGGGAGGAGAAACAGACTCGATTGGAGGTACTTGCTATTGCAGCCTGAATCGGGTGAGTTGTCAGGCTGTGGAAAGGAAGGGGAGCTGGGAAACAGCCATGTGCCAAACCAACTTCACAAAGAGCAAGTGGGCTCATCTCCTGGGTCCCAGCATCTTCCAGCAGCGTAGCACTCCCAACTGGAGCTGCACCTGCCTGAGAACGCCACTAGAGGGGGCTCTGGGCCCACCTGCACACGCTGGCTTATGGGAACCTCTCTGGTTGGAGACTGCAGAAGCCTTGATACTGGCAGATCTCCTATGAAATGGGGTGATCCTGCTGCCTTTCCAGAGGTACAGTGGTCTATTCAACAGCCATCTTTTGAGCACCCACAATGTGAGGTGCCAGACACTGCCCGAAAACAAGGGACACGTAGATAATAAGCTCACACAATCTAGAAAAGGAGACATCCACAAGAATGTCTAGTTGCAGTTTAATATGAGGAATGTATGTTTAGACGAGGAAGGAGCAGGAGTTATGCAGAGGAGGGGACTGACTCTGCACGGGAAGACTTCACAGAAAAGGTAATGTGATTAAGAATCCTTGAAGCTGACAATCGTTTGTGTCCAGTGCTTTCCCCAGAAGGCTGAGGTTCAGCGGCCTGACCCAGGCCCAGATCAGACCCAGATGAGACACGCAATAAGCTTTCCTCCTAGTTGCCCTTCTAACCCCACTGAGTACTTTGTTAGTGTCGGAGGATTCTGGGTATGTGCCTGATGTGTGCCAGTTTCCAAGAGCCTGGCCAGACCAAGGGCGATGCACTTTATTACTTAACTCTGTGAGGAGACACATAAAGAGACCGCCTTCTCCTGCCCCATCCCCACCCCATATAGAAACATCAGATAAACAAAGCCCCATTGTCCAACCCTAGTGACCACCACAGGGAAAGTTCTGCAACCCCAGGCGACGAGAGGACAAAGACTTTCTTCTCAACTTAGGGATTTGCAGCAAATTCAAGAATTCCTTTTAGGGCTGAGTCCACAGTTAGGTTTCTTATTTCATAAAGTACAACTGGTGGGAAAGAAAGGGACAGGGGCCTCAGGGCTCCAGTCTGTCACAGTTCCAGGACTGAGTGGTGTGGGGAGGATTCGGCCAATATGCCCCGCCCCCCCATCCACCCCAGCTATATCCATCATCTTCCCCCAAAGATACAGGAACCATTCTTTTGATGGGTTGGTGTCCTCCTACACCCGCACCTTATGCCCTCAGTTACTAGCATAATGGAGGAGCACACAGCCTGCTTCCTAAAGACCAGCCCAGCCGGGACCGGACGTTCTCCTGTGGGTGAAAGACCTAGGAAGGCAGCACTCTAGGTGGACTGTCCCCACTGCCACCTCCTAGATAATCCTTGAGTGGAGGTAGAATCAAGAGTGTACTGGAAAGGTCTCTAAGACACAGATGGAAAGTTTTCTGTGGAAACAAATCAAACACCAGTTGGCATCCTCAGGGCAATGGCCAGCACCTGGCCACACCGTCTGGGTCAGGTTTGAGCCAGAACCTTCTCTACTTGCTTGTCCTGTGGTTTCACCTGTGTTCTGTTTTCTCTTCCTTCTCTCATCCTTTCTCCCTCTCTCTGGTCATCTTGGGTGCTGTGTTCTGAAGCTACTCCAACCGCAGGTACCGTACCAGCAGCAGAGGTAATGGGCATGGCATGGGATGATGCAGGTGGAGCCCAGCCAAGGCGGAGAAGGAGGGAGAGGCTCGGGGTGAAAGCATGCTCCAGGCTCACTCTTTCAGTGGTTGGGAAGCCAGACTGTCAAGGAGGATGTGTGTAGAGGGCGGGACCGGAATCGAACACATTCTCCCTCTGCTTACTATTTGCCCTGCGATGGAGAAGGAGGATGGCCTAGAAGGGCCCCACGTACATGGGCTCCAGACCTGTTCTCTGGAGCTGCAGCTTTCTCTGAAGCTGAGTGATTACCTCCTTGAGCCACCTAGGCCTTGTCTAGGCTTGACTTCTCAGAGCACGGAGAGGGGCCACAGCCTTTGGGTGACCAACTGGGCCCCGAGAAGGAATGCTGCCCCGTGAGTGGTTGCAGCTGGTTCCTGTCTCCTGGTCAGGCTGCCATCCCCTGAAAGGGTGACCTATGGTGGGCACGCTCTGCATGCTGGCCTTGCATGCTGCATGGGAGCCTGGCACCAGCGCTGCCATATACCATGGGTTCTGGTCAGTGAGAACGAGTGAGCATGTCCATGGGTAAGGTCAGGTGCTCCAGGACCTGGAGTCTCAGTGGGCACCATGGGCTGATTATCCCCTCACCCTTCTCAGAGTCGTCAGCATTAAGAACAGTCTCCACTCTCCGGGTCTGGGAGCTTGGTGCACGGAAGTGAGGAGTTGGGCAGTCAGGTCCCAGCTTAGAAGATGACCTGTTGAGTTCCTCCCTCAAGTCCTGATTTGTGGGCTTGAGGAACATAAAAGGGTGCTCAAGCTGGAGAAAGCGGGCGGGGGACCCCGCCCTGCAGAGCAGGGGGTCGCCAGAGCCTCCGCAGGCTCCGGGCGGTGTGGGAGAATCGAGGCCCAGGCAAGGAATCTGAGGGTTGGCCGATGAAGAGGACACTGCCTTGCCGGATTTAGTTTCCTGCCCACCTTCGCTCATTTAGCCTCCCAGCCCATTTTAGGTTTATTCTATTTCTGTTGCTTGCCCTGCTTCCTTAGGTTTGCATTTGTTTTGTCAGCCGGATCTGTCGGTGGTGCGCTGCCGCCCTCCCTCCCCCAGCTCTCCCGTCCTTCCCACCTCCAGGTAGCCCAGGCCCGCGGGGCCCAGTGCCTCCCCCACGGGGTCTGAACACCTCTGCTGGGATACGAGATAGGTGTCCTGAGCCTGGGCACTGGGGAGAAAGCCGTTTTTGCACTCTGGGGGTTGTTCTCCTGACTTCCTGATTCAAGTTTGCAGAGAGGTCTTTTCTGGGATTGTTCCGGCAGGTGCTAAGGGTGAACAGAAAGTGAAGATGGAAGGGGGAGCACAGAAAGGGACCCAGCTCCCAGTCCGCCTCCCCCATTCTGGCATCCTGGGACCCAGCTCCCAGTCCGCCTCCCCCATTCTGGCATCCTGGGACCCAAGACTGCTGGGTTTGGTGGCAAGGTGTCTGCCTGGCTCCGTGGACATCCATGTCAGTCTGCGCCACTCTCTCGTGAGTGGCAGTTGCGAGGGAAATGGTGATAATCCCAAACGCCCCACTTTGTACTTCCCGTCTAGAGGAGACCCAGGCTCCTCACGGCATGCAGAATGAGCGCAGAGGCTCTGCCTGTCCGTCCAGTGTTGCCTGGGCTCCAGCTCCTGCGGGACGTGGTGGTAGAGGCGCACTGCGGTTTGTAACGAGATGTGCTGAGAGCATCAGCTGTTCTCAGCTTTAAATGCATGAGAACCTTCTGCAAAACCTGCAGGCGATGGAGCCCAGGTTCCACATTTTTGACGTCCTGCCCACTGCTTCCTTCCCCCTCACTCTCCCCAAACCTGGGCATTTTTCCCCAAAACTGATCTGTTTGTATGTCACCCAGTGAAGATAATTCCTGTCGTGCACCCGTCACTGCTGTCTCTTGGGACTGCTGCCCATCTGTCCTGGCCATCTGTGATTTGGCCAGGGCAGTCCATATGCCATGTGAGCATTCTTGGACTGAACCTTCCACCTGGAAATGTCTGGAAACTGCTGTCCTCATCTCTGACTCAGCTCAGATCTGTAAATGTTTGGTAGGCAGCTCTATGGCAGGTGCTAGAGTCATATGAATGAGATTCGTGTCACCACTTCTCAATTTCATCTACATGGTGTTCCCGAAAGTCTGGTGAAAAACCTCAGGCTGTGGCCGGGTACCCTCCGGTGTGCATTGGGCCACCCGTTAAGTAGTCAGGTTCCTGTGCTTCCAGCTCTGGGCCTCCCCTGGACCCCACTTCCTCGCAGTCGCTAGGCTGATGGTCTCCACCGAGCACTGACCACGGTGGTTCTCCGGCCTTTCAGTTCCTGCTGTGGCTGGAGGAAATATCCTAGCAACGCATCTGTCCACATTGGGGGGCCACTTCTGGGTCGTATTCCCCTTCTGTCCTCTACCCCAAATCCACCCCAGGTCATGATATCACCTGAGCCCCTTTCGACCTGAGCACCGGACACTTTCCCCATCCTGCCTGTATGTACCTCTAAGACCCACCGGACTCTCTGTCCCTTCCCTCAGAGCCCCTCCTTCTGGCCTCTGCCCTCCCTGTCTCTTAACTGCATCCAGCCATGAGACAAGAGACACAGCTAATGAGTGGTCAGAGACAATGGCGATTTGCCAGCTGTGACCTCAGCCAGCTAAGGTTGCATCCCCTAAGGAGCCTCCAGTAATGCCTGGGAAGCAAGCAATTCCTTTTAGCCCCTTCCTGGTCCCCTCTCACTAATACCCTAAGACTGTTCCAGTCATGCTCAGCAGAAGGGACCATCAGAGGGAGGGGACAAGACAGTGTGGAAGCATCTTCAAGATGTTTGTCATTCTTATCTCTGACCAGCAGGCCAAGGGAGGACTCGCTCTAACTAACCCAGCCTCTCTCAGCATCTCTGTTTCTAAGGCTGCTCGCTGGGGCACACAGGGACGCGTGTGTGAGCCTGGCTATGTGAGTGCGAGCGTGTGTGTCTCTGCTTGTAGGAGGACTGAGGGGCACGTAAGAGTGTGGGGACAGCTTTGGGGAGTATTGACATCGACACAGGGGGCTTGGGAAATGTAACACCACTGTGCATGTGGGAAGCCCAGGTCTCTGTGCTACACAGAGCAGGATGAGAGTTTGCTAGTTTTTCTGAAGACAACTTTTAAATAATCATAGAAACAGGAGGTTCCGTGAGCATTACATTTGCCAGAAATTATTAGAAAATACACTCTTGGTAAGGAACCAAATTAGAGCAGTTCTGGCCTAGCTGGGCAAAACGGCCTCTCGAGGTTCCTGCCAGCAGCACAGAGCAGTTAGTCGTGTGTCTATGGCCCGTGTGTGTCCACGGCCAAAGGAGCAGCCAGGGACCCTGCCAGGAAGAGAACTGCCCTTCGCCAGTGGCTCTCTCAGGCTTTTCCGGTGTGTGTGTGTCTGCCTTGGCGGGTGGGGGAGATGGATGCCCTTATGCTGAGCTTTTACAGCACTGAAGCTCCCAGGCCTGGGACCACCTTGGACTAAACACGCCCTTGAATAATGACTATGAGAAAGAGACTGTCCCCAGCCCACCCCCACCCTCCTAATTTATGTGAGCTGACTGGAGCTTGGGGAATACTGGGCTGTCTACTTTGACCTTGCCCCCCAGGAATCTTCGGAATGTGCGGGGCAGGGCCAACCGCCCAATGTGACTTCTGTGGTCCACCCCCTTAGGCCCCACAACACCTCTGATCTTACAAACAGGGAAGCAAGAGGGATCCCAGGAACAGCCCCTCCTCTGTGAGGGACTCTATAAGATTGGAGGCCCAAAGAATGAAAGCGCTTTTGTTGATCAGGCTGTTATTGAGAAGGCTCAGGATCTCTTCATTCTCCTCTGAGAAAAGCTCTCTGGCAGTTTTCCCTGTGGCTCCCTCCCTGCCCTGGCCGCCTTCTGAGGGGTGGGATATTATTTTCCTGAATTTCTGGAGATTTGAGATAGGGTGGGATGTCGCTGTTCCTTAGGAGTTAGTGTTACCTACTTATGACTTAACATCCCTGCCTACTGCCCCATTAGCATCGACCTCAGCAAGTACACCATGATCAGATCACGGGAGACAGAGCGCAGGGAGGAGAGGTAGCTCTGTCTCTCTGATTTGCCCCGTCATTCTTCTATACCCTCAAGCTTTAGCAGCATTACAACCAAAGAGTAATAGGGCAGCCCTCTGTGAGCTTCCGTGAGGGCTTATGGAAACACCGTCGCAAACATGGACTTGGCCCAAGGGCTGACCTATGTGGAAAACTAGCTTTGGATGGAAGAGGGTGTGAGCGTTAGCACAGATTTGAACTCCCCCAAAGATTTATGCAAAAAGGAAGCCTAGCATCTATCTCACTTGTGTCCTGGGATTTCTGCACCTACTGTGCGCTGGGAAGATGGTGCTACAAGCACAGGCCACACTATGATCCCATTGGTGCCCCTTCGCCCATTCTAATGTGGAGGGAAAGGTCTCGGGGCTCCTGGACTCCAAATGTCCTAGAAAGGGAGTTACTGCAATCCAGGGTGGACCTCACTGCGCAGAGAAGAAGGGAGGAAAGGCAGGGGAGTGAACAAGGAGACCTGAGAGATGGAGAGGGCCGGCAGGGGAGGTGGAGAGGCAAAATGTCTGGTTCCCCGGATTGGGGATTGTTCTCTCTCTGTCCTTGGGTTTGGGTGGCGTTAGAACTCAAGCAGGCATAGCAAAGCGTTGTTTGGGGGTGAATGGTTGGCAATGGCAGGCTTCCCAGTGTTCCTATAGGACGGGACACAGTTGCCTGCCCACCTCCAAGGCCGGGCTCCAGGGCTGGACCCAAGTGGTACTGCTTGGCTTGTGTCTGGGTGGCATTTGGCATGGGACCCCATGCTGTCGTCCCTGGGGTCTGAGAGGTTTGGTACGTGTCCCTTCCCATTCTCATCCTCGCCCTTGGCTGGGTGCATGCTGGATGCTTTGAGCCGCACAGACCATGAGAAGAAAATGAAACACACACAGGGCTTCATTCTCTTCCTGTCCCATGGTTGTGTCCTTTCACCATGATCTGCCTGACCCCGTCCATCGTGCTTGGGGAGGCTGCTGATTACTAGGCTCCGTCTTGTCACCAGGCTGCCTGTCTTGCACGCGGGGCCATGTGTCCAGGCTGGGGACAGCCAAACCAACCAGACTCGGCTGTTTTACATTTCCCTCTCAGCTCCTCCCACATTGCCCCCAACTACAGTGGGTGCGACGGGCACTGTGAGCAGTACTGATGTTACTGCCACTGCTGCCACCACCGAAGCCACAACAGTCCCCATCATCCCAACTGTCGTACCTACCACCATCGCCACAACTACTACAACCACTGCCGCCACCACCACCACGGAGAGGCCTCCCACCTCCGGGACTAAGACACACGAATCCGGTACTGCCCGCTGTCCATCTCCCCGCCCTTCCACCCGCAGGCTTCCCCAGGCAGGAGGGGGGTCTGCGTGCTGGCGACCAACGCCTCCCTTTGTCTCTGCTCTGGATTCTCAGTCTGGTGAGACTAGGAGCACAGTACCCCCTCCCCCACTCCGCGGATGGTTCTCTGCTCCATCCTCCCTGTTCTAGCCTCAGGTCCCCGTGCTCTAACCAAGGGCCATGCTCCTCCCGCGTGGTAGGGCTTCCTCCAACAAAATGCCGAACAGTCAGCTCAGGGCAGAGCACTCTGGAAAGGAGAGAGTGTGGGAAAGAAAAGACGCCTGACATTGGACAACCCTCCTGAGAAGTCTCCCTGCCCCAGCCATGTCACATCCAGCCCTGGTAAGAATTGATCCCAGGGCTGGCCCGAGCCTGGATTTGCGCTGTCCCTACATCATGCAGCCAGGCCAGGGAGCTCTGTTCTTCCTGCATGAAGAGACCCCTCAGGAATCCAGCAATACTTCTAAGAACTAAGCGTTAGACACTTTTATTACCACGGAGGGGAGGGCGCCTAACTTGCAAAGCCACAAGCCAGCCGTAAAATAAGCGTGATGCTGCCTGAGGGCTGGCAGTTGGCACCCAGGACCCTCCTCCAGCGGCTGTGGAATTGTCAGCCCCTCTGTTTCCTGGTCAAATCCTTTCTCCTTCTGAGACCTCCCTGTTTCCCACTCCATCCTCTTCTCTCAGCACCTGAATGAGGATGGAGGCCTAATCCACCAGCAGCTTCTTTAAGTCAATCACATGGAGTGATGTGAGCTCTACGGGGAGACAAATGATACGTAGCTGACATGCGCCTCAGACCTTGAAAACACTGATTTGCTTTAAAGGTGCAATAGCTAGAATTTAAATAACATGCACAGTAAGACAAAGTTGGCCAAGGAGAAACCTGCTAGGCTATTAGAAGCTGCCACAGGGTTTGGTGATGGATAGTCTTTGGGACCCCACAGTCAGGCATCTTTTGCATTAAAGTGAGGCTTCGTGTCCTACCTGAATGATCTGAGTTCACAGAAGAGATGCACAAAGAATGGAGAAGGGGAGTGGATCTCACTCCCTAGCAGTTACTTGTCCTCTGCAAGGACTGGCCTTGGTGCCACATGGGTCTAGCCCCATGGACTCCCTCTCGCAAGTCCTGACTGCGGGAACACTGTGGAGGGCCTGGCCATGCCCCTGACCTTATCATTAGAGCTTGGGGACACCCCTCAAACATCCTGACTGCCTTTAATGCAGCAGAATGGCTCTAATGTCCAGGATTTATTGAATGAGTTTTCATCTTTATCATGTTTTTTATCTTAGGATAAAATGTTTTCTAAGTTTACTTTTTCCAGAGTAAAATAGGACTTTTCAGATTTCAAGGGATTTTCCCTAATTCCCACCTTCTAGGACTCGGCACAATCCGTGCTCCGTCTCACTGACCCTTTTTGCTGTATAGTCGTCGGTAGCTCTCCTTGGTCCTTCTCTTTGAACTTTTCAGTTCTTCAGTGGTCGTCATCTTGTTCTCTCTATGGCAATGCCGTCCTTAGCTCTCACCTTTAAATCGTTTAGGTTTCCCATCATTTGACCTTTTCTAACAGAGCCCAAATCTCATTGACCTTTCAGACAGTGAGATTTGGGTCAATATTGTATTGGTGGCCAAACTGTCTAAACTCAAATTCTCAGGCTATTTCCAAAGGCCAGAGCAGAGGAGGAAACTCACCTCTCCTAATCATGACTAATTCATTCCCACTAGCAAGAGCCACGGGTGTCCCCAGAACTGGGATTGAGGTGGCCCAAAGCAGCCAATACAATGGAAACATTGGGCAGATAAGTAAAGAAGCCTACCTTCTGCCCCGTTCCGCCCCCCGCCTCCCCCGTGGAGAAGGCCCTGTGGTGCCATCAGTGGAATCTCTTTCTTGATCTCTCACCTAACATGAGCTATACTCACCTGAGGCAACTGACAACTGACAGGATTGTAGTAAAGAAGGCACTTTTTTGAAGTTATGATCAGATCTTTTGTCATTTCTCAGCCTGCAGACTCAGTCACTGTCAAATAGATAATGAATAAATGTATCACCAATGTACTCTATTCATTTATTTTTGACAAGTGAGTTGGTGATAGTGCTCCCTTGCATGCTAATAAAATATACAGGAGCCACACTTGTAAAGTCTTTGAAATACAAGGCCTCACGCTAGTACTCCACTATTAAGGCTTTGCTGGGAAATAGGGTAATCAGACTACTGGGACTCTTGAAAAATGATTACTTTTGAAGATTAGCACCATTCCCTTGTCCACAGGCTATGATTTCAGACAGAACAATGGCTTTGATAAAGTAGCTCCCAGCTCGTAGGAACTAGATAATTAATGTCTTCTGCGTTGCATGGAGATCAAGCCTCAAAGACTGTGGTGCTGAGAAGCCAACAGAACAAGATGATTCTGGTGTCTGGACCACTCAGGGGTGGGTGTCGAGAAAGAGTTATCTTCTCTTGGTCCCACTTAGCCCATGAGAGAGAGAGGAAGGGTTCGTGCTATCTCTACTTGGGACCCTGGAGTTCTAGGCCCTAAGTTCCCTTAGACAAGGGAACTTAGGCTATTTTCCACATAATCCAGGATTGTAGTGACCAAGGGTGACTCCAGGGGCTCCTCAGACCACAGTCACCTGTCTCGTTACTATCCTCTTCCTCCAGTTTCAGGAGCCCAGAAAGGCTTTCCCATGTTTGGTCCTGTCCTTCCTGCGAATCTCATCATGACTGTCAAGTGGCTTTGAAAGCTGTCCTCTCTCTTTCCTGTAGAACGTCTGTAGTTGAAGGGAACGAGGTGGGCTCTCCCCCCGTCTGCACGCGAGCCAACGGGGCTTTTTCCTGGCCCCTTTAACTGCATCGTCCGCATCCATGGCGGGGATCTAAAAAGGGACTGAGCCCAGGTTAGAGCCTCCAGTGCTATAGATCAGAACTCCCAACCCACCTACGTGGATGCACAGACAGTTAACAGCCCTCCCTCGCGTACGAGTCCTCCCAGCTGCGAATGTTTGTACCTGGATGGCGACCTCTGGCCTGGCCACCAAGGCTGCAGCTTGGAGCTCTGTCGCCCTGGCACAGCCAACTCCGACTCTACCCTTTCCTGGCCTCCTACATGTGTCCGTCTATCTGTCTTCTCCAGAGCCGCCTCCCTCCTCACCACTAACTCCTCTTCTAACCCATCCACCAGCCCCCGATGAGCAGTCCATATGGAACGTCACAGTGCTCCCCAACAGTAAATGGGCCAACATCACCTGGAAGCACAATTTCGGGCCCGGAACTGACTTTGTGGTTGAGTACATTGACAGTAAGCATTGCTGTGCGGGGTGGTGGCAGCGGCCGTGGCGGCGGCAGCTGCAGCGGGCTGCGTAGATGCCATTAAAGAGATCCTGTGAACTCCCCCAGGCCCAGGGAGGCCTTTTAGCCCAGCTTAATTATGACTTAATGAAATCGATATGTGCTCAGATGGCAGTGAGGTGGGAGGAGCAGGCCCAAGGAGAAGGAAGGGGCTTCTGCAGCCATTAGTGAGGTCTAGGGTTGTATGTGCTGGGGAGGGTCTGGGTAATGGGGCCCTCCATCTACTTCCTGTCCAAGATGGGTCCAAATAGGCCCCGAACGAACCAAAATTCGCCTCTGCATGGATCTCCTTAACTCAGAATCCATGTTTTCTGATGTCGCCAGTAGACAGGTGGGGCCAGTTCAGACTTGGGGTAGAACTGTGCTTTCCTCACAGAGGGACACCAGTGGCCACAGTCAGAGACACAGACCACAGAGAACTGGTGGCTTCAACTGAGCTGTTCACATTTTGCTGGATCTTGAGATCACAGATAACAGATCTGTTAGCCTGTGAAGTGTAGCCAGATTATCTGCCTTGTCTGAGTGAAGGCTCCTGCTTCTGCGGGGTCAGGCCCACCCTGTCGGCCTCTGGCACGTACTGTAAGCAAGTAAGCCAACTAACCCGACTGGGCCGGCCACCCGAATATCTCGGAGGAGAGAACAAAGACAACCCTTAGTTCTCTGTTGTCAGAGGGGAATCACATCCACGGAATCCAGAATCTTTTTGCAGCTTCCTGCTGTCACCAATCACCCTACACCCCAGACACACAGGCACTCACGTCTGATGTGTGGATTTTCCACATGGCCAGAGATGGGAAGTAGGGTCCTGTCTCACTTCCGTTACCATGAGAGATGCTAACTGGCCCTCTGACCCTCTTCAGGATAATAGAGCATTGGCTGACACCCGGAAAGCGTAAGGCAGGAGATCATGACATGTTTAGCTCTCAGGCAGTGGTGAGGAGAGAAGACTCCGGAAAGGGAGCGGCGTCCTCAGCCGAAGGGCCGTGATGCAGGAGGGTCAGCGCCGCGTGGCAGGGCCGGCGGTGGAGCGGCCTGGTGACCTGCTCTGTGCACTGGCCTGGCCCCGCAGTCCCCAGGCCCCTTCCCCCATGCTTCAACCTTGGACAGGTGGCAGGAGCCTGAACGCTGCCTCTCCAGCTCCTCATGCCTGGCCCCAGGCTGACCGAGGTTTCTGTTCCCCAGGCAACCATACGAAAAAAACTGTCCCTGTTAAGGCCCAGGCCCAGCCTGTACAGCTGACAGACCTCTATCCCGGGATGACATACACGTTGCGAGTTTATTCCCGGGACAACGAGGGCGTCAGCAGCACCATCATCACCTTTATGACCAGCGCAGGTGAGAGGGGACCTGGCCCGGCCACCCCCACAAGCATGGGGCACTTCATTCTCATCCTCAGCTTCCTGCTTGTCTCTTCTCAGAAAGAAGACCCCTCCCCACCCATGCCCCACCTTGCATGGCGCGTCTCAGCTCTTACACTTTGCGGCTCCCGGGGAGACGAGGAGCCAGAAGTGCATGCGCAGTGGAGAGGAAACCATACTTCTGACCCTGCGGGGACAAGTGGGGGAATCAGAGGGAAACAGGGTTATAGAACGAGGACCAGAAGACCGCCAGGCCCCGCCCCTCCCCAAACTCAAGATAGAAGGGCTTGGTCTCTGCGGGTGGGTCTGGGGGCCGCTGGAGTTGCGATGAGCCTGCCCCGTGAGCACTGGGCCTGGCTTCCTGCCTGTAGGATGAGGGAATAGGAACATCCAAGGGCCTTGACCCAGAAATCTTCCCGAAACCAAACCAAGAATCAGCACGTATGTCACTGCCTTGGCGTTGTCATCTGTTGTTTAAATATTGCGAGTTGTTTGGGATTTGTTTTAATTTTTGTCCTAAGTTTATCGTGGCTTAAAAGTCATTGACATTTTTTTTTCTTGCTGGGAGAGGGGAAGAAGCTCTTGTATTGGAATAGTTCTGGCTCAAAAGGGGCTTCAGCTGTGGATGGAGAGGCACCTTGTTGCAAATGAGCAGGCCAACTAAGGCTCAGTAAAGGGTGCAACATTCAGAAATCTCTGCTAGACAGGGTGGCTGGCAATCTGCAGACACAGGGCACTTGTCTCTTTCTGAATATCTTTGAAAGCAGACAGGCAGGTGGTATGCTAAGCCCTGGGGTTAAGGGTGAGAGTGGGGGAAGAGAGTGCGAGAGAACAGGACCAGTGCCTGCCCCCCAGGGATGTCTTAATCAGATGCGGGTTGGTAGACACAAGGATAGAGATAATAAAAACCACAAGGATTTACAGGAACTTCTGAACATTGACTTAAATATTACTCTTCCTGCGCCTAGCCTGGTAAAGCCAATCCCGGTCACTTGCATCTTGAGCATACTGCCCATCTGTATAAATGTGTCGCTGTACCCCTTCTAGCCTGGTCCCTCCTGATCAGAGCATCTTGTCCTCCTCTCTGTGTCTCCGCCTATCCTGCATATGTCCGTGCCATTGACACTCAGGGAGTCTGAGAGCCCAGCTGCCTGCTTGAAGCGAGCCAGGCCAACTCAGGCAGGATGTCTGTGAGTGGCCAGGCTGTCCTGGGAGCCAGGCAAGGGAACTGGACAGTTGACCAAGTAGAGCAGGTGGCTGGACTCTGCCTGACCCAGTCGGGGTCCCAAGCTGTTGTTCACCAGTGCATACGTACTTTGCTGTTGCTTCATTACAAACTTGAGTCCAGCGCAGAGGCAGGAAGCAAAGATGAGATAGAGGAATGATGCAGAAGCCAGCACCACCGGCTTCAGAGTGAGACTTCTCCCGGTGCTAAGGCCTGGGGCTGTGGGTGAGGGTTGGAGAGAAAGGGCCAGAGAGAAAAGGACCAGCGTCTGCCCTCAGGGATGTCCCAATCTGCTTTGTGATACTAAACACATAGGACAGAAAAAAACAATGAGGACTGATAATATACTTCTGAGCCCTGACTCAAATGTTCGTTTTTCTTTGTGCAGAGGCTGATGCTGATAGCTTGCTTTCATAGCTGTGAGGCACTTGGCACTTACAAGTTCTTCCGAATCCTCCCATTGCAAGCCGAAGTGGTCAGGTTTAGGACCCTAACTCCAAGCACATAATGCTCACTTAACCTCCCTGGCAGTCTGGAAATTACTATGTGCAAACCACATAGGGAAGAAAAAAAATACTGTCTCTTTCTGAAGTTCATGTGTGCATGTGAGTGTGTGTTCGGACGCTTCGAAAATACACAGTGTTTCCTATGGTTAGACTCCAGAGCCAAGTTCCCACTGTCCCTGTGTCTCTGTGTCTCATCTAAGCAAGAGTGTGTGAGCATCTCTGGACCTGACCACTGGTCATTCAGGCAGCCACAGGCTATCACTTTAGTCCCCAGACTCAAAAATGCTGCAGTGGTTTAGGAAGGAAGTGGAAGAAAACCACTAGGAAAGCTAACGGGCTCCCTGGTCCTCAGCAGAAAGATCCCATGTGGGAAGTAAATCACCTCCTTGAAGCTTGTGAAGCCAACGAGGCCCAAGGGGCTACAAAAACATAGCTCCAGACTCCAAAAGGCCCGTCAGCTCTTCCATCCTGAGTGGGTGGCATGGGGTGTGGCGGCGGCAATGGTGGATGCTGACAGTGGGCCAGCAAGACAGACAACCCACATCAGACCTCAGGAAGCGGAAAGGAAGGACATTAGGGAACTGAACTGTAGTCCGTCTCTTATTGCTGTGTTGGGAGAAACCCGGGATGGGTTGAGGTGAGAATAGAGAGGTGTAAATTGATGCTTCAGTGAGATCAGCCAAGCCAAACTGCATTTGAAGAAAGTTCATTCCTGTCATATTTGTTCATCTGTCCTTACTTCTGAAATATAATTCTCTTGCCGACCTTAAATGACTAGCCTCTCTTCCATAGCCAAATCAAATTCCTCCCAATTAGTTAAGAGTCATGGAACGGTCTCCCTTGAGAGTGACTTGCCCATTTCTGAGTGGGGTCGTAGGGTGTGGTGTGGAAGGCACACAAAATATGGCCTGCAGTCCAGAGTAAGAAGCATTGGGGCCTGTGTTTGCCAGGTTGAGTCCACCTTACCCCAGATCCCACTTTGTATTAGTTTTTTTTTTTTTTAAGTGAGATATTGACATATAACATTGGTTAGTTTTAGGTGTACAACATAATGATTTGATATATGTATATATTGCAAAATGATCACCACAGTAAGTTTAGTTAACATCCATCACCACATATAGTTACAAAATGCACTTGGTTTTGAACAGCCTTTCATGTCCAAACTTCACAGAAAATCCTTTGACCACTTTAGTAAGGACTGAAAGTAACATTTGCATTTTATATGTTGAAGTCAAGAATGAAAAGCTACATTTGCTTTCTAAATTGCCCATTTGGACTCTCTCCCTGGAATTGACTTTTCCTCCCAAGAGAAAGAGGGTCTCACAGAGACGCCGTCAGGGTGTATCAGAACGAGCGTCAGGAAGATGGTGGAGCAAACAGGCCTCTGCAGACATGCAAACCAGAGTCTCTGCAAGAGGTGGGAATCTCCATCCAAACGCAAGTGATTCCTTCATCCCAGTATCTAGGCATAGCTCACAGGCAATACCCCTGTGACCCGTAGCTGGGGTCAGAGAAGAAACTACTACGGTATTCCAGGTTAACCATGTCATATTAGGATTAAGTTGATCATTAATCAATAAGTAGTCACTGACTACTTGTTACGTGGCCAGCATCATGTGAAATACTAGGGGGCTCAAAGAATCCCCTGTTCTCAAGCCTTTCATAGTGTCATTAGAAATCAGGATCTGGGAAACAGCAATTAAATGTTGCATTGCCCGGAGTAAACAAGGGTGAAATTGGAGTTCAGAGATTGGTGTGAGCTGGAGGAACAGGAGATTCAGGAAAGAGGCCAGACCACGGAAAGGGAGAGCGAGAGGGGCGGCAGTGCAGGCGCCTTGGGCAGAGTGGGAAGGACGCAGGGAGGGGAGGACCTGCACACCTGGAAGGCCAGGCCGGATGGAAGTGTCCTAGGACCATTACAATCTAATGTGTCATCTTATTCTCTGGAGCTGAGAGGCAGGGAGTGAGGGGACCCCTCTGGAACGGAGCAGTGAGGTGAATATGAGAATTCTGGAAGGAGAAATAATAGCCCTTAGAGATGGCGAAGCCACTGGCAGAAGCAGGGAACAGGGAGGGGGCAGGAAGACACATGTTGAATTTCAAGCAGATGGACCATCTGAAGAGCTGTTTGGAGGAAGCGCTGGGCTTACCGTGTGGAACTGGCTGCAGGGACAATGAGAGATGAATAGAAGGATTGCCATTTGGAAAGACAGGACTGGAGGGCAGTGAAGGTAAGAGTCAAGGATGCAGAGGTAGGTTGGGGAAAGACCCACTTCACGATGGTAGATGAAGCATATAGAGGGGCTTGAAGTCAGCTTGTTGGGAGCGGAGAAAGGAGTTGGCATGAACTGGAGACAATGGAAGATCAAGGCGTTTGCCTGTAAGAGGACAGTGCATGAGCTAGGGCTGAAAGTCTGGCAGGTTCCTCAGGGGGGTTTAAGACACAGGAAGCGTCAACGTATTTTAACAGCAGAAGGGAAGAGAAAGCAAAGAAAAAGAATTTGAAAACACTAGTTTTCAGAGATCCTTTCAGGATTGAGCTGCCAAGGAAGTGAGGCCTGGGTCCCACAGCTGAGGGAGGAGTAACTTCAGAGCGGGGAGAGGAAGCCCGCCTGACCTGGGACCAGGGATCGTTGTAGAGGCTGTGAGGTTTCACTGCTTCACTGGTCTCCAGAGCGGGGTAGGTGGGGTCAACGCTGATGAGGGCGGAGAGGGAGTAATGTGGGAGGAACAGTTCGGAAGGACAGTAAGAGATGAGCACAAGGATTGCCAGGAGGCAGTGAGGCCCAGCTGAAGTATACAGTGAATGTGCGATGGGCCTGGGTCTGCGTCTTCCTCCAGCAGTGCTCATGGCAAGAGCAGAAAAATGCAGTAATTGCCTAGGAAACCCACAGCTGGGAATTGAGTCGATGCTGGAATGAGTGACCCAAAAGGGAGGACAGTGCAGAGTGTAAGGTTAGCAGAGGCCCCATCAGACCGAGAGGGTGAGTGGACTGAACTCAGGGAAGAAAGTGGAGCAGATGTGAGCCGCGTGCCTCCTATGCGTAAGGCTCTGTCCCAGCACTGAGGAGAGAACGTGAACCTGACAGTCACTCCTTCAAGGAGCTTATTTTCTGGGCGGAAGGACCCAGAGTGGTCAAGAGCACAGACTCTGGCCAGGTCACATCTCTACCGCTTCATAGCTCTGTGACCTTGAGTAAATCACTTAACCTCAGTGGCTCCGTTTCCTCATCTATAAAATAAGGATGATAATAACCCACTTTATGGGGTTGTCGTAACAGCTAAATTAGAGTATATGTGGGGAAGTACTCAGAGCAGAGCCTGGCCTCTGGGAAGCACTTATAAGTGTAAACCGTTAGTAGTGGCAATACATTAGTCTCCCCTTATGCACGGTCAACCACAATCCAAAAATGTTAAATTTCCCCAACCATCGATATCATCTACTCCTGACAACCAGCCATCGCCATCATGGCTCAGGGATCCAGGATCACCCAAAGCAGATGATCCTCCTTTTGATGTGTCATCAGACAGTCAGTAGAGCCTAACACTAAGTCTCAACGCTACACCATTCACCTCACTTCCTCTCATCACACAGGCCCCATCATCTCACCTTGTCACAAGAAAGGTGAGTGCAGTACAGTAAGATGTTTTGAGAGAAGCAGAGACCACATTCACATAACTTTTATTATAGTATATTATTGTATTGTTCTTTTTTATTGTTACTCTCTTATGCATAATGTGTAAATTAAACTTTAGTATCTATATAGAGTTCAGGATTATCAATGGATTCAGGCATCCACTGGGGGGTGTTAGAATGTACCCCCCCGGACTACTATATGTCCATTAAATGGTTACAAGTGCTGTGCAAAAGGTAAGTTAGACCCCCTCAGAGAGTGGCCGTGTCGGGGAGGGGGCCTTCGCTTCCGCTGGGAAGGTCCAGGAAGGCCTTCCTGAGAAGATGACATTTGCTGAGACAGCCATCTGAAGAAAGAGCAGCGGATGCAAAGGCCCTGAGGCAGGAATGAGAGTGGCCAGTGTAGCCGGATTATAAAGAGGGGTAGGAGATAGGACTAGCGAGGTGGCCAGGGCCAGCTCTAATGGGACTTGATGGGTTAGGATAAGGAATGTAGGCTTTTCCCAATAGTAATGACATGCATTAGAGGTTAAAGCAGAAAGTGATTTGACCTTATCTGGGGTTTGGGGAAGATGCCCCTGACACTGTGTGGGCATGGCCTGCAGGAACAGGAGTGGAAGCAGGGATGGACTTTCCCCGACAGCATTCATAGATCAGGGTGATTGCAGCCATGTTCTGTGGAACTCAGCTGCTTTTCACCCCGGGCAGCCAGGGCTTGGCGCACTTGTTCATCAGTGTTCACCATGTATTGAGACCCTCTTGGTGCCATGTTCTTGGCTGGAGGGTTGTAAAGACAGTTTCTCTGCCCAAGAGGAGCAAAGAGTGGGAATGGGTCCAGATACCTGCTGCACAAACTAGCACATGATGAAGACGCCGAAGCACAGTAAAGGCCCTGGGGGCCACCCCTCTGTTGCCCTGAAGGAGGCCGGGTGCCTGGGGCTCCTCGGGCTCTCAGCTCTGGCTGCAGTCTGGCTCCCGCAGAGACTGCTCAGCCCGCTCAGCTGGCTCCAATTACTCTGTGTCTGTTCCGGTCCTCTGATCCTTCCTCTCCTCCAGGTCTTGGTTTTCAGGGCGGGCTGCATTCTCAGGAGGTGTTGCTTTCGCTCTCTAGTCCCTAGAAAGGAGAGGGCGAGTGGGTCCTACCCAGCCCACACCCCTTCCCAAGCCCTAACCCCAGCCATTGTGTCATCTAGGGCACCGTCAGATGATGCCTGAGCACCTGTCCTCTAGGCCAATCTACAGGCCCCACGAATCACACAGTGGTCTAGCCACGTGGAGACAGGTCTCCACACATTCCGGGCAGGGACAGAGAGGGACTCACTGTCGGAGGGAGGGAGGGGCAAGTCGGCTTGTCACAGCCACTGGGTGGCAAGCGGGGGGCGAGGGGGTGTGGCGGGGGTGGTCTTCTGCACGTGGATGAGGTCCGAATTGTCATGGGGTGTGCTGAAGGCATGGCTCCGGCCCCAACGTGGCCGCCAGCCATCTGGGCTTGTCTTTATGTCAGAGCGCACAGTCCAGCTGGGGAGTCATGAGGAATCAAGGGCATCCTGGAACTGTACTCTGCCCAGACGTAGTCCCGGGAAGCCTGGTGGCTTCGGGCCATGATGGTGGGCAAAGGCGATACTCAGGGTCCATGCTGGCCCTCGAAGGTGTTCTTCTCACAGGTGTTTGCAACGTGACCATGGCCGCCTTCCCTGATTGGTAGCATACAGGCTCCGTTTTCTCACTCCAGGCTCATTCATGGGAAATCGTCCCTGTGTGGCCAATCCCTGACCTTCCCTCAATCCCCGCCAGGCTGTGACCAAGACGTGGTTTATAAGAATGCCATGCCTCCTCCTCAGGAAACTTCCCCTTCCTACAGGATCTGTCAGCCTTCTGCTGCTTATTCTGCTCCTGTTCCCCCTTCCTCTGCTTCCTTTCTGACCCTTTGACTCTCCTTAATTATTTTCTTTGTCCCTGTAGCAGCGTAGTCTGGGCCAGAGGGCTGCTAGGTTACGGTAGCGGGAGGCACCAGGAGGAGCATCGATGAGAAGTAGCTGAAGTTCTTCCCTCACCTCTCCCTCTTCGCCTTCTCCTATGCAAAATCTTTCACGTCTCCTTCTGCCTCCCCCCAGCTTACACCAACAACCAGGCCGACATCGCCACCCAGGGCTGGTTCATTGGACTTATGTGTGCCATCGCACTCCTGGTGCTGATCCTGCTCATTGTCTGTTTCATCAAGAGGAGTCGCGGTGGCAAGTACCCAGGTAAGATGCGTCAGAGGAGTGGGCTTAAGGGACTGGCCGGCAAGCTTCCCTGTGAGTCACCAGGTCCCCTGCCGTATCCGGGGTGCTCTGTTCTCTCAGTGAGCCCAACCCCTGCCAAACTTGGAAAAACAGTCCTCTTGCCTGTTCTGTGCATCTTAGAGCTGCCAGAAAGCACTTGAGTTAATTAAGTTTGCTTGAAGTGGGTGGATGGAGCAGTCCAGGCAGCTCTAGAGAGGATGGAAGCAACCCTGGCCCCTATTAAGAATGACCTTCCCCCCCTTGACTCACCATCCATCTGCTCAGTAAAATGGCTTTTTTAAGTCTGAATCTCATTAGAATCCTGTCTCAGAAAAGGTGGAAGGAAAAGAGGCATTTTCTCTAACCATGAGAAAGAAAATGTTGGGAGGAGGGATCTGGACAGAAGCACACCCATGAGAGAGGCCGCAGCACTGGCTCTTGGCGTGATTAGGACTGCATCACAGACACCCGAACGGAGGATAGAAGTTCCCATGTGAGGCGCAGACAGAGGCTGAGGGGCGGGATGCACTGATAGGGACCCACCCTTAAAGGGCTCTGGGCTTTCCTAGAATCTCAAAGACGCATTTCTCTTCCGTGGGCCTCAAGGTCCTCCAGCCCAGACAAACCAAGGTCAAGGACAAAGACCTCTAGCATTCTCGTTTCTGGAAATATTGATTGTTGTTCAAACAGGGGCAAGAAAGCCATCCGTCTGCAATGAGATGGGTGGAGTAACAGGAGACAAGATAATGGATGACCCTGACAGTGAAAATCCTGCTGGACTGCAAAACGAGATCGCTCCCTGCCCCCCAAAGCCCCGCCCACCAAACACCCCATGCACCCCAAATGCCTGCTTCTCTCCATCTCTATGGATAAATCCTCCTCCAGGCCCCCTCTAAAACTCAGAGGGAGAAGAGATTCTCTTTATTTTCTTTCCCTGCCCACTTACCCTCAAGACCCTAGGATTCCAAAGAATTATGCCTCTCCTTGAAGTGAGGGGAGCATCTGTGAGCGAGGGCAGGGAATTATCACTCTTGTTTTGGTAAACGATGTTTTCTTTCATGTTGTTGTGCTGTGTAGGGATCGTTTTTCTTCTGTTAGAGAGAAGGCCAGAGTTAGGGAGAAGGGTGGCCTTACTGAGTTTACCCGCCTGTTCCAGGGGCACTGGAACACCTGAGGGTCTCATCAGATGAACTCTGAGCCTTCCTTTACCAATTAGAAAGTGTCTCATTCCAGTTCTCCTTACAGCTACGCTTCTTCCCTCCACTACTAGGGTAAACCCCTAGTCCGTTAGAAAGACGAGTGAACCAGGAGCCATGAGGCCTGGGCTCTAGTCTTTACTCTAGACTTATTCAGTCTGACCTCCTCTCAGAGCAGCTCGGCTTGGCTAAGAGGCGACTGAATTGATCGCCCATCACCCATTGGACTGTCACCTCTGCCTCTCTGACAGCAGAGGTGCATTGTCATTGTGCAGGCCGCCCCAATAATGCCCAACACACTCACTCGCACTCATTACCAATTAGTTATGTGATGTGTTCCTCACCTCTCAAAGCCTGTTTCTCTCCCCTAAAATGGGGGTTATTATCCTGCCCTGTTCCTTAAAAAGTATATATAAAGAGTCGTTCATGAAGCGTCTGCTGTGGCTTTGTGCTGGGTGCCAAGGGTTCCAGAAGAAAAGATGATCCCTCCCTCAAGGACATTTCAGCTGGCTCAGAAGGAAGATCACAGCACAAGACAGGGCCTTGACGGATGTTTATAAATCGCAGAGGAGGCGTGGGAAAAGGGAGCCCAGGAAACAAGTGAGGTCACAGCTACGTGAGCACTTTCCATGCCAAAGGTGTGGATGGGCACTCAGCTAGGAGCTTTGACGAAACAGATAGTTCCCCAGCCTCAAATAAGGAACTGGCACTCTGTCACAGGCATGAGAAACACACGCAAATAATTATAACACAGCAGAATGAGAAACGTGCCAAGGAAAGGATCGCATCCATTCAGTGTTTGGGGAAGACTTCATGGAGAGGTATGGGGAGCCAGGTGGGAGAAGAAGTTAGTTGTCAGGGGAGATATAAGGAAAACGCTGGCGATGAGGATGAGGAAGAGGCAGAAGCAGCCTAGAAACTGATTAAATGTAGGAAGGAAGAACAAGGGAAATGGCGATGGTCCCTTTTTGAAAGGGAGAGTGTTGCTGAACCCAAAGGCAGTGTCTTCTGGCTGTCTGATCAGGGCTCTGCAGAGCAGGTCACCATGTCTATGTCTTTGCTTCTCTTACTGACTAAGTGCGAGAAAAGAAAGACGTCCCCCTTGGCCCTGAAGACCCCAAAGAAGAGGACGGTTCATTTGACTACAGGTGCGTGATCTCCTTGGCTCCTGTTCACACACGGTGCCTCCTGTCAGCTGGTTTGTCTGTCCCCACTGCCCCGAGACAGGGACGTCCTCTCAGAGCAGCTTGGCTTGGCTGAGAGTCACTGTATTGATTGCCCATCACCCATTGGGCTGTCACCTCTGCCTCTCTGACAGCACCTGCTCGTCCTCATTGTGCCGGACAAGGCTGCCCCCACACTGCCGAACACACTCATTCCATGAACAGCATTCTTCACTCTGCTGCATAACTCAGATTTATTAAGCTCCTCATATGTGCTTCCACATTTTTACTCTGAAAACGAGCCCTTGGTCCTCTGCTATGACATGAGCTCAGCTCTCAGCTTCCTCTCTGCCTATGCCCCACCCCAACCCTGAAGATAATTAACTGGGAAACTGAATTGTCCTAAAGCATGGACTAGGTGAGGGATGAAGGGTAGTGGTGGTGGTGTGGTGGGGTGTTCTAGGCCTTTTCCTCATGAACTTGAACAATTATCTCACCTCTAGCCTGAAATGGGCCTTGGAGAGGCATACGGTCCAGCTTGTCCCAAATGAGAGGACCGCAGCACAGACCTAGAAGGGACCTGCCCAAGACTCTCACACTCGCCGCCCAGTGAGCTAGTGGCAGAGCTGTGGAGGCCAGGGGCCCAGCTTCCAGCTACTGCCATTGTCCTATGCCCATGCTCTTTCTCAGATCTGGACAGGCCTTTGTATCTGGCTTAACAAAGTGGCAATTTGTCCTTTTTGATGTCAAGTGTATTTTGAGTTAAGGAACATTGCGGAGTAGGTCATGGATGTCTCATTTATCGACCAAGTGCGGTGGGAGGGAAATGCTCTCATCAGAGCCCTCCTTCCCCACTCCACCCAGTCACTCTCGGGCTAGGTCACCCCTGTCCTCCTCTGACCTCTTCTTATCCCATCCTGGGCCTCCGCCACTGTCCATCAGCAGCCTGGCAAGCAAGCTCAGATCAATGGGCAGCAGAGCCACTGCCCACACAAGAGTCTGTCTGGCGACTTAAGGACCGTGTCTGTCCATCCAATCACATTGTTTCCATGAGCTTCCCAAAGGGCAAGCATGAGAGGCCCCTCCCCTGACTACCCTCGCCACCGCTGGTGGGGGCCAGCACCCTCACGAGCTGAGAGCTGTTCCCTGGTCATCAGTAACAGGCCCTAGAGTGGCCACAAAAAGATGAAGACCTCCTCAAATACAGGGCCAGGCAGCCTGTGCTGTGAGAAGCTGCTCCCTTAGGGGTGGAGAGGGAGGATCCATCCTAGAGCCCCTACTGGGATGAGTCCAAGAGCCCTAAACGGGGGAAGGACTAAAAGTAATGCATCAGAGGAAAAACCAAGTTTCTAGGTGGACAGGCCTGGAGGCACGAAGGAGCACGGCTCACCCTCGCTCCACTCTGGCTTAGCTCCCAAAGCCTCTCCAGTGGGGCCCTCTGCTTCCCTCTCCCTCATCTGTCCACCTGGTCCTCTAAGGTCTCTTGGAAGGTAGCCTGACAGGGGGCTAGACCTGGGTTCTCCAGTCATTCTGATCTCTCTCAAGCTTCCCTTAGGAAGGTCTGTGCTTTCCAAATCTAGATCCTCTTTCCCCTCAAAAACCTGACACACTGCAGCCCCCTCCAGTAGGGCGGAGGACCCTGGGGAGGCAGTGCCTGTGAAGAAGCCCAGCAGGCAGGTGGGGTGAGGAGCCTGATAATTGGAATCTGCTAGTTCTCTGAGCGCCCTTCTAGTTCTTCAAATTTAAGGGGGAAAAAAAAGATTCTGCTAGTTCTCAAAAGGTGAGTTCCACTTCCGGTACAAACCCTGGAGACCGACTTCCCTCACTTAGGGCATCTCTCCTATAGCACTGCCGTGGGAACACAGGCTGTGTTAATGGGTGCGTTCACTAAGCACATGTGTGTTGCAGGGGGCGGGGGCTGGGGGGTCGCTAATAGCTTTCCATCTACTGAGGCCCAGTTCCTCTCAGGCTCTGGCTCAGGGCCCTCCCCTGACAGCTGTCTTTGCCCAGCGCTGCTGTTAGAAGCTAGAACAACTCTTCAGTATGATGGCAGCTCAGCCTGTTGTTTTCAGCACGCCCAGGAAGGACTGAGTGTGGCCTGGGGCAGGGGAGGGGGCTGAGAGTGTCTGCTCAGACCACAGGCACCACAGTGGTCCCAGATCCCACTGCCTCCTGCCTGGGAACTCGGCTCCCTTCTGAAGTGCAGCCAGCAGCACCTGGGCCCCCCTCCAAGCCTAAAGGGCAGAGAGTTTTCCAGCCAGGGGAAGGGATGTGGTGCTTGAGCAGACGGACGCCCTGCCTCTGGGGGTGTCTCACTTCCTGGGGCCACAGCAGGCACAACTGTAGCTGCCACTTTAACCATCAGCCTCCAAGTTCTCTTCGCACAGGAGGAGCCTCAGGGCAGGAGCTGGGGCCTCAGGAGCTGGGCGGGATCCTCGGTGCCTTGCTGTGTGTTTCAAGTTGCTGGCATCTATTACCTGCATGCCCCGCTTTCCTCACACCCTCTTTCACTTGCTAGCCCAGAAGCAACAGCATCTGTTTGTAAACCTGAGAGAAAGCTGAGAGAAACGACACTTAGAGAAAGGGAGAGGCCAGGCAAAGATTTGTTTCTTTAAGAAGCAAACCCCGGCTTTTTTTCACTGAGAGTCAAACTAGTCCAGCCCCTCCCGATGGGGAGACTAAGGCTCAGTTAGAAGAAAGGCTGTCCCAAGACCACAGAACCACATAGTAACTAGAACTCCCATCCTGACTCTTCCCGTCCTGCCTGGTCTCACAGCATTTGGCTCTGCCTCATCCGAGGTGGCCATCTTCTGCCTGTTCCCACTCCAGAGGGTAGCCTGGCCTCATGGACGGCACCCCAGATCAGGAGTCCGCAGTATGGGCTTCCATCTCAGCTCTGCACCAGCTCTGCACCTCACCTTGGAGAAGCTGTTTGTCCTTTCTAGGCCACGGTTTCCCTTCTGTAGAACTGGATGGACAGGGGAGGGCTGGACTGGGTGGTCCCTGAGGTGCTGTCCTCTCTGAGCTGTGTGTCACATGTAGCGTGTGTGCTTGGCAAGAGGCCAGCAGCCCTGCCCCACCCCACTTGGGCTTGGGCAGCCCTGGGCTGGGCTGAGCCCTGATCCTCTGCCTCTCTCTGACCAGTGACGAAGACAACAAGCCCCTGCAGGGCAGCCAGACATCCCTGGACGGCACCATCAAGCAGCAGGAGAGTGACGACAGCCTGGTGGACTATGGCGAGGGCGGCGAGGGCCAGTTCAACGAGGACGGCTCCTTCATTGGCCAGTACACAGTCAAAAAGGACAAGGAGGAAACTGAGGGCAACGAAAGCTCAGAGGCCACGTCACCAGTCAACGCCATCTACTCTCTGGCCTAACGGAACCCCCAGGCACAGCCACTGTTTTGCAAGTGGGAGGAGGGGAGAGGGGGAGATGAAGCCACCACCACCTTCAGGGACAAGGGTACAACATGGGGGTCTGCCAAGCCGTGAGGACCACCGACCACCTAGCCAACCACAAGTCCCTTCCCAATGACCCCACACACACCCGGGTGCCACCTGTGTGGGAGAGCTACAGCCGTGGCTGAGCGCAGCTGGAGGGAGCCCTGGCCCCTTGCTCAGCCTCACAGCCACCCTGAGCCTTCCACCCAACTGCCCGCCCTTGACCTCGGACACACTCACCGGTTTCTGTTGGTTCTGGTACTTTTCATTGTCTTTACTTTCGCTTTGTGCATCTTCTCCTCCAGACCCCATGTCTCCATTTTTTTTTCCTTTTGAAGAAGTGTCCCTGGAAAAAGAAAGAATAGGTGGATTCTCTCCTAGAAAACTGCAAAGATAGGCAAAAAGGATTGGTCCATAAAAGAAGATACAAAAAAGCTGCAGTATTCAAACCGCGCCGGGCCAATGTATTTCCGAAGGATGCCTTTCTCGCCATATGCCTCCCTATGCCCGCAACCCACCCACCTCGGCCTTGTCAGTTGCTGGGCTGGGCTTCGCTTCTTTCTGGAAAATGACAGTATTTTTGGCAGGGATAGGGTGGACAGGCCTCCTTGCCTTGCTCTGGCTTATTTGGGAGGTGGGCTTACCTCTTGCTCCTCGCTCTGACCCTGCCCCTTCCTCCAGAGTGTCTAAGACAAGAGCTGCACTGACTCTGACGAAGGAATTTGAGGAACAGGAGTGGGCACTGATGGAAAGGACTTCAACTCCAGTGACCATGTACCTCAAGCAGAAGAAAATCAGGCATCTGGTCCCTGGGGAGCTGTGCTCACCTAAAGAGAGAAGAAAAGGGCTGGGTTTGTACTTCTTCCTCCCCGTCAGTGAAACCCGGGATGTAGGAGAAAAGACACCCACGGCATCCAGAGTAGAGGGTGCCCCCAACCTGGCAGGGGTCTATGCTGCTGCCCTCAAGGAGATGGAACCCCATGATGCAAAGAGCTTTGCTGGTGTGTTTGGAGGTGCAAAGCACTGCTCCCCCTTGCATCTCTAGCAAGTTTCATCTCTCCGGTCAATTCTGTATGACGTTGAAACTGTGTGGGTGGGGCCCTGTTGCCCCAAGACTGAGCCGGTATGTCCTTTCCTTAGGGTATTTACATATCAGGAGACCCTGTGGGGACACTGCACTAACAGTGCCGTGAAGCCTGGCCTGGAGGACTCAGCGCTCTTCCTATGCCTTATGCAGCTCTGCTCTGTCCCTGTAGTTCCCAGGCCCCCAGGCCCTCCCTGCAAGCCTCGAAGCCTCCAGCAATGTCTGTCTCAAGGAGAACCGGGCAGCCTATGCAAGCATCACAGCAGAACCAGAAGCGGCCACTCTGACACATGCCCTGCAACTCATTGCCCCAGATGGAGACACTCGCAGACCTGCAGTTCGGAGACGAGGCGCTGCCTTCTACCCCACCTAATCCGCTTTTGAAACCAAAGGTACCTAGCCTCAGAGGAGAGAGATCTTGAGCCTAAGAGTCACCCTTTAGCTGTTGCTGCAGCCAGTGTCGGTTTCAGGAGGGGGAAAGTGACCCTAGTAATGGGCCACCTGCCACAGGCACAGCCTCTGATTTGAACCTCCAGCTGCTTGCCAGGGGGCCTGGGCGGGAAGAGGGCCGTGTCCTTCAGAGACTTTATTAAAGCACCACTTGCCATGTGTTTAAGCCACAAAGGTATTAGCAATGCTTGCGTCACTTAGTAACCAGTCAGTGAAGGTCAAGCCCATAGATACACATACTCTGTCTGCAGGTGAGAAACCATAGCCTAGAGTTGAGCCAATTATGTTGTTTTTGAACCTGAGAATGAATAACTTTCCTTTGGCCCCAGCCCTGGCCAAGTTTGCTGTCTGAAAGCCCAAAGGCAGCTCTCTCATGATGACAGGGTGAATAGCGGGGGGCTGGGAGTGGACTCAGGGGTCTCCTCCCCTGCTGTCCTCTGACACTTGCCGGTATTCAGCTGGGTATTCCTGCAGCCTAGGCCCAGGGACCCTGACGGGAATGTCCAGGAAATAGGCCCCTGAACTGAATCAGGACTGGCCTTTCCAGAAAACACTATGGATCTGAGCAGGATAGTCAGTTTCTCAGGCCCTGAGTCTATATTGCACCATACACACTAATGAACTTGTTATACTGAAAACAGTCTCTTAGAGCAAGAAGGACTGTGAGAGGTCATCGCACCCATCCTTCTGCCTCTGGAAGGGCTGCTGCACAACTGATGACCAGGGAAGGGCTTCTGCTACCACTGGGCCTTGGGAAGCGGTGATTCCTCAGCCTGTCTTTGCTCCTCGTTCGTGTCCTTGCAGGCTCTGAGCCATCCTCCAGCAGCCCTATCACGAGACTGCCCACACCACCACGCCATCACAGCCCTTTTGGCAGGCAAGAGCAAACCTGGGCCTGAGGAACCATGTTGTCCCCAAGCAAAGACGGCAGGTGCTTGGACATATGTGCGGGTTGAAGCGTTAGGGCTGGGGAGGCAGCCCGTCCAGCGAAAGGAGAGTCCATTTTCAATGGCGCCCGTGCCAGAGTCCACCCAGCTCAGCAGGAGGGCACTGTTGCCCTGCACTCCCTGCCATCCGGGGCTCAAGCAACCACCCCAAAACAACCAACATCGGTGCCAGGAGAGGGTACTTCAGCCTGTCTGGCTAGGGGCCAGAGGAGAAGCGGGGGGAGGGAAGTGTAGGTCATCTCGTAGTGACTACATGTTCCGTTGCCTGTTCTGCAATCCCACTGTGTACTCGGCCAGAAGAGCTGTGGCTTCCTGTGTCCTCATTTTGTCCAGTGACTTGCTGAGCACATACTCTTGAACATCAAGTGTGAGCCAGGCTCTGGGCCAGGGGTGTGATGGTGAGAAGCCTGATGTGGCCCCTGCCCTCTCAGGGCTAGTGGTCTTGGACCTGAGTCTTGAGACACAGTGGCATTGATTGAGAGCACTCTGAGCATGTAAGCTGCCAATGGCCCCAGGCTCGAAGCGAGAAGCTTCAGAGGGAGAACTCGGTCAGGGGGCCTGGGCATGTGTTTAAGCTAGGGCGTCAAAAGACACGGCATCAAAACCCACAGGGGGTGGTTGAGGAACAGTCCTGCCTCCTGAGCCTCTGCTCTGCCCCTTGGGGCAAATGGCTTGACTTGTCTGTGCCTCAGTCTCCCTATTCGGTCTCTCCTTGAATACGTCTTCCCACAGAGTGTCTGGGGAGTACACCACTGCAGGGCTAGGGAACGGCTGCCTCCCGCCTTGCCTGGGTTATGGAGAATGGGTCCTGCTTTTGATGAGATGATGGTTGAGTTTAAGCTAGAGGGAAAACTATCTCCTTCCCCTGCCCTAAGAGGTTAGAGGCATCTGGTCCACCCTCTTCCTGGCAAATCTCGAGGTCTGGAGAGGTGTCCACCTGTCCGAGAGGCAGCCAGTGCCAATACTGCTCACCCTGCAAGGGGTGTCTGTCCCTGGCACAGGTGGTGCTTTCAGAGTTTCCCTGAGCACAGTCGGCCCTAGCAAAGGGGTGGAAACAGATCTGAGGATGTGTGGGTGTCCCAGCCGAGGGACTGCCTCCCCCACCCACACCCAGCACCCACACGTGGGCACACGCACCGCAGTCCAAGGCCTCACGGCAGGGTGACACCTCAGGGAGAACAACACAGATTATGACATTGTCTCGGAGAGGGCGAGTCTGCACCCGGGCCCACCTGAGATGAGACACGAAGGGCTCTGCGCGGTGCACAGCTCGGGCCGGGGAAGAGGCTGCCCAGGCTAGGCCCGCTTTGGGCGATCCCTGAGGGCACAACTGAGGCAGAACAAACCCGATGCAAAGGAGAGGGGCCTTCCCCAGCAACAGCACAGGCCGTGGCTCTTTAAGTCTCCTGAAGCCCTTTGCAGGATCAGAGCCAAGTCCCAGAGCATTCGTAAACAGCCCTGTGACAGAGGGAGTGGGGATCTAACACGTTTGCCTCTCCTTGCAAGGCTGCTTCGCTAACACTGAGGAGGTGAGGCTCCTTGGGCTTTTGGTCAGCAGGGGCTGGTGCCAGGGAACCACTTCTCAGTAGGAGGACGGCAGGTGCCTAGGATACAGGCACAGAGCACACTCCTCACTCTTGGCACCTTGGTCACCATGCCAGCAGCCCCTGCCAAACACAGGTCCACTAGAAAGAAGTCACCCTATGGGTCTTGGTTGAGCTGTGCATGGTGACAGGAATAGCATAAGGAGATCCCTGATTTAAACATAAAAAATAAAAAATATTAGAGGAGTCAGACAAATGAAACAAAGCTTGAAATATCAGGAGACTCGGTGTTGTGGGCAGAGCCCAGCTCCTAGTAGCCGTCTCCCTTGAAGCAAGCAGGGGCAACCCACGGAGGCTCAGACCAAACCTGCAGCTGCCCCAGCCCCAGCCAGAGCCGCAGCCTTTCCTTCCCTCCCCTCCTAAGAACGAGCCTTCCTGAGACGGGTTCAGAGAAGGATCTGAGAGAAAGACGAACCATCCAGGGAAGCCAGAAGGTCCCCACCAAACAGTGTCTCGAGCCACACCCCAAACCAGTGCTCCTCCGTCAGTATAATAGTATTAAATGGATGTTCCGTAATGACAAGGATGGAAATGAGATAGGTACAAAGGTGTCTAGCTTAGGATCAGTTCAGATTTCAGTGTGCGAAGGACTCACAGAGCTGCTCTGATTGAAATGACTCATCGTACAGACACTAAAATTCAGGGAGGTGAAGGGGCTTGCCCAAGATCACACAGCTAGTAAATGGAGGTGAGGGTACGGCTTGAATGCCGGCCCTCTAACTCCTCGTCCAGTGTTCTTACATCTCACCCCAGCTCCCTTCTTGGAAAGGGTGGGGAGATGACTTAACTCTGTCCTGCTGGTTTGCCCTCTCAAACCCCTTTATCTTCTCCCACATCCTCCCCAAATGAGACACAAAGGATCTTTCTGAGTCAAAAATCAGTCAGTGTGTGACAGCCTGCGGTGTTAAGGACAGACCCAGGCCAGGAGAAGGTTTGAAGAGGCGACTGGCTTCTGTCACTGTGAAGCCTAGACTTATCCGCTGCTCGTAACACATCAGACGCCGAGCATGCTGTGTCCCTCGGAGCCGAGGGCGTGGAGAGCTTTCTGTCCACTCCACCCTTGGCCACAGGGTGCCACGGGGCAGCAGGGCCCGTGGAAGCTCTGCCACCCTGGGATTTGCTGGGCTGGACCTCGGCACTTGTAAAGACTTCAGTGAAGCAATAAACACAAAAATCTGGGAAAAGAAATCCAGAATTTGTGCTCTGCTCTGTTTCTTTTTCAAAAACGATGCAGATCAGCTGACCCTGCCCCACTGTCTTTTCTGGTCCCCAAACGCGATGTCCTCAGTCAGTGTTGCCCCCTTACCTGGCTTCCAGATCTGCCAACTTCACGCTCCTCCTGAGCTGAGCGTCAGTCATCTGTGACGTGGCCACCTTCTGTCCTGGTCCCAGCCCAACCCACACTGGACCCCGGAGGACCTCTCGCCGTGCACCCGCTCCCCAACACACACATGCCCCCCACCATCCCGATTTGTTCCTTTTGGTGGGGAAATGCATTCCCAGTGTCTCCATCCTTTCTCACATCTGCGCACATCCACAAATTGTCTGATCTTGTTTCCATTTGGTTAAATATTTAACTTGCCATGGCAGACCTTGTTTTAACCCCTCTCACATCGTGTTATTTCCTTTTTGTGAGTTATTTTGCATTAACCAACATCAGCGACAGATGCGTCTCTGAGGGTGTCACGCACGACCTTCAGCAGGGAAGACGTCTGGGCCGTGGAGGACCACCTAATACCTGGACTTATAAACTGACTGCATGAGCAATGAAAAGGCCAAATTATTCAGAATTTTTTTTTGAATCACTGTAAAAAAAAAAAACTGATTTCTTTTGTATAGAGAACACTAAACGTATAATAAAAGTTGTTCAAAATGGACTCTGGCCAAATGTTCATTTTCCTTAGTTAATAGGTGAGAGAGGGATGTCGGGGGGTTAATGACAGAAATGAATCAAAGGGGTTTTCGTGGGCATACAATATCACAATTCTGTGATACCAGCCCCCATCCTGAAGTTGGCCTTATCCCGGAAAACTCACGGGCACAATTTGTTTTAAACAGAGTGACTGGTATGGGAATGTCTACAGCCATGAGACTCCCCGACTCAACGCGGCTGTGTATGTGCTCGCGCCACTGCGGAAGCGCCATGCTGGGATTCTGGGAGGGGAGAAACGTGCAAAGCCACTTCTCTCTCTGCACCCTGCTCACAGATGGGAGGACCTAGCGTACGCCCCGCATTGTGCCTGGCACAGAAGACATTTCACATCGCTGAATAATTAAAACCGCTTACAACAAACCAAAAAGCCCCTCTCGAAAGGCTCGAAGGAATCTCAGTCGAGAAGCAAACAGAGAAGGGAGAAGAACGAGAGGACCGCGGCGGTTGGGGGCGCTGCTCGCCCTTGACCACGCCTCTCGTCTTCATGGTCCGGGTCTGTAGCTGTTCTCACTGAGGAGTGACCGAAGAGCATCACCCAAGCAGGATGAATGGTGAGGGACCCCAGACATCGTAACCCCCTCCCTTGCCTCAGGGCGCTATGGGGCTGGAGAGTGGTCACGGCTAGGAGCTGCTTCCGCTCATGTAGAAAGATAACTGATAGTTTATAGGCAATAATGGGGGGGTAAGGGCAAAAGGATTTCCCTGAAAATGCAGCCCCAGCTCTCTTGGATAAAGAACCACCAAGCAACTCTCCAACCCACCTGTGTTTACTCTCCCTTCAAAAGTCCTCAGAACAGAGCATTGACCTGAGGGGTTATTGCTTCATTAGATTAAAATGAGACCTTATTTCCAGGTCTAGCTCCTCCTGAATCGTTGGATAACTCGTTGGGTATGTCACACAACACAACCTGTGAAGCTCCCTATTCACTCCTTGGCATAGGAGAAAGATTTTTTCTCATCGCTCCCAAGTTCACAGGCTGGCTCTGAACTTTGCCCCTCATGTCCATCTGTACTGTCCCACCATTAGTCCAACCCTTGTTCTAAACTGACCGTCTCTTTGCCTCCTGTGTTATCCGTGTAACTGCAACGAAAAAGAGCTTCTAAAATACAAACCTGATGTCACTCTTTTACTTGGTACCTTCAAGTTTGCTACATGAGGGTAAACTAAACTCCTCGGTCTGACATCTTTCGTGAACTGACCCTTCCCTCCGCAGCCTCGTTTTTCACCACTCCTCACGTATACCCTAAATTCTAGCCATTTCAAGCTATTTCCAACTCTCCCTGACATGTAATGATCTCTCACACTTCTCAGCTTTGGCAATTTAATTCAGCTCAAAAGCACCTATTAATAACTTACTCTGTGCCAATTAATGATGTAAGGTAAGTAGGATAGAGTTCCAGTCCTCAGGAAGCTCAGATTGTCATGGGAGGCAGTCAAGTAAGCAAAAGCAATGTCATAGTGCCCGGGACAAAGGGCTCAATAAATGTGGGTTCGACAAATGAGTTATGACCCAAAGGCGAGTCTGCTTGGAACGGCTTCTCTGGACCTTCCATAGTCCTGTTCTTTGGGATTCATAATCGCTGAAGCTGAGGCTTACAACCAGGCCTTGTGACAATGATTTCAGGCTCTTTCCTCTTTTCTAATTCCAAATACCTCTAACCCCCTTTCTCCTTACGGATCATCTCTCCTGGGCTCCTTGAAGGCAGGCTGTGTCCTCTGTGCTAGGTCACACATCTTTTACAATCAGCTCAGGTGACACTATCTCAGGAAGTCTTCCCTGATACCTGATACGGCTCACACAAGTACACACATACAGATGTCTGCTAGGTCTGGTTTAGATCCCTTGCTATGTCCAGAACACTTATTTTATGTCTCTCACTGAGGTAGGGAAGTGAGGGGAGGCGTTCAACACTTATTGTTTATTTCTTTCACTATTTTATGAGCATCTGAGTATAAAAGACCAATGCCTGGCACAAAGCAAGGACAAAATGAATGAATGAGTGAATGAATGTGACAGCTGCTCCTTTGAATTCAAGGTTTTTGTGTCATCCTCTTCGGATACGTGGATGTTGGACTTGCATATGACATTTTGGGGGCGGGGGTGGTCCACTGGTTCAGTTTTAGAGCAGGAGCCCCACTCAGCGGGACAGGACAGAAGTGAAAAGACAGCAAGCATCTTATTTGAAGAAAGCCAACCTCAATTCAACTGAGGCCAAACAAAGCACTGCGTCTCTTCAGAGCCCCAGGGACCCCCAGAATATCTGTCATCTCTCATTCCAGTCTCCTGAAGTCTGCCCCTCCCAGCCCATTAGAAATGCTAATCTCCAGCTTGGAGCTGGATTAACCGACCCAGTGGGAGGGGGCAGACATCTTCCAATCTTTATTAAGAGCGAAGGCTGTACTCCCTCTTGCCCAGCTGCCCCCAAAGGGGTGGAACCTGGGAATTCATTATAGCCACTCTCATCAAGGCAGCCTCTACTGCTCAACACCATATTAGGTGGAAGAAAGCAGGGAGGGCCATTTCTGCCTCCCCCTCCCCACTTAATGCATCAGAGCCCATTTGTTTGATGTGAGTTCCTGCTGGAGCACAGACCAGGCAGTGGGCCTCAGAGCAATTTGGAGCGACAGCTGCGGCCCAACAGCCCAGCCCCCAACCCCTACCCCCCACCCCATCCTAGCCCTAGAACTTACTGCTGATCAGCCCCGGACCCCACGGCAGAGAACGTGGCTTTGTGTAGACCAGGGAATAGTCTGTCAGGGTCCACAAACAGACTCTCAGCCCTAGCCTGAGTTTGACAGGAACTCACTTTACCACACTGAGCAGGAACAGGAATTCAGACCCCGGTGTCCTAAGGGAGAACACAACAGAGGGTGTGCTGTGGCTGGAGGGCGGGAGAGTATTTCCCTCTGAAACAAACAAAATTACTCACTATATATTTAACACAACTGAACCTCTAACAAGCCTGGATCAGGGATTGATCTGGGCAGGGAGTTTGCAATAGCAGCAGGAAAGAGTCCTATATAATAGAGCGTTCAGGAAAGTTTGGGACTCCAGGGCAATGGGCAGCGGGGCGGTGGGGGGGGTGTGGCGGGGGAAAGATGAGGAGCAGAAACAGGCAGAAGAAAGACTAGAGTAGTGGTTCTCAAAGTATGGTCCCTAGACTGGTGGCACAGAATCACCTGAGAACTTTTAGAAATGCAAATTCTTGGGCCCCGCCTGGATCTACTGTATCAGAAACTGAAATCTGTGTTTTAACAAACCCTCCAGGTGATTCTGATGGAGGCTAAAGTTTGAGGACTGCTAGATGTGAGGGACACAATGAGAAGGCTGGGCACTCCGAGACGTGACCCTTCCCTGTGCCCCCCAAACTGTCAGTCAAGCCTGCCCGAATTGATGAATTTGCTTCATGTGGGTGGATGTTTTATACAAACTAACAAAGTCAGCGAATTCTACATCCAAATTGATGCAGAGTGAAGCAGAGACCACAGGAGAATCAGGAGGCAGAGACCACGCCCCCAAGAATTAAAATTTGTGGGAGAAACTTTGACTTTCACAGACGGTGGAACTGGCAGGGAACTGACGTCGAAGAGGCAAGAGGGCACCAGATGGTATTTGGGTCCAAATACATGTAGTGTCTTAAGAGGAAAAGGAGAATCGTGCTATGCTGATGCCAACGGTGTGAGGCAGAGTTACATGCACATTATGCAAATTATCTCTTTAACCCTCACACCTGCCCTCTGAGGCAGGTAGCTTTATTCCCGCTACACGTGAGGAAACTGTGGCTCCAAATGGTCGAATCATTTGCCCAAGGTCCGCGACAGCCAGAACTAGCTGCCAGATCTGTTTGACTCTAAAACCTCAGCTTTCGCTATTGCACTTGGGTGGGAACGGGCATCTCTATGAAGAATTAGCCCTGGCACCTGTGCTTCGGAGGCATCATGCCAGAGCAGCCCCTGCCAGCTGACAACTGACCCAGCGACAGTTCCCCCCTTACTACTCCGCTCTGAAGGACGTGCAAGCTCCCGACTCCACCCCAAGACAACCCAGAAGAGCCCAGGAGAGGGCTGTGGTGCCCTGCCGCTCATGCTCATGTGGCAAGGGGGCAGCGAAGCCATAGGTGTTCATACTTCCCCAAGTCTGCCTTGACTCCGAGAAAGAGCTAGGCTCTGCAGATAGGTCAGGCACTGCGGTGTGGCCTCAAGCAAGTCGCTTAACCCTCTTTGCCTCAGTTTCTTCATCTATAAAACAGGGATTGTACTTGTAGCTACCCCATGGATGGTTACAAGGATCAAATCCTTTAAAATGTGAAAAGTTCTAAGAAGAGTACCTGATGCATAGTAAGCACTAGAAAATAATTTGTTAAATTTAAATAAGTGAACGAATCGCATATGCTTTCCCCTTCTGCCTACTAGAATGTTCTCCCTGGCCTCTACTTCTTCCTTCAAAAGTCCTCCCCATCCTTCCAGGCAGACTCAAATCTCACCTTTCATAACCACCTTGCCACAGAAGGCTGTCTATCTATGAGCTCCTCTTGTCCTTCCCACTCCCCCCACCCCTTGGACTTCAGCATAAGCTCCCAGCTTGTCTCTCCTTTACCTGGCCAGTCTATAAACCTCTGGACCGGTGCCTCATACGTCTTGTACCTTTTTGGCACCCAGCCCTGTACCCCACGCACTGAGTTATCCACTAATCTTTGAGACTTAGTGGTCTTCTCAGGGCAAGCAGGCCCCACTTGTATTCAGGCTGTCTGCATTACTGTATTTACTGCACAGCTAGTAGTTTAGTCTGTGTGGTATTGATTTAAGGTGGGGGTGAGGGGAGAGGCAGTATTTGTCTTCCTAAAAGCAAATTTACCAGGTTCCAAGTGGCTGGACGTAAGGGTGATGAGTATTGAGAGCTAGAGGTTCGTTCTATAGCCCCATTAATTAACTTTCCCAAAGTCCCCTAAGTGCTCTTGTAACTCTTTCAAGCTTAGGAACCCACTTTCATTTATCGGAAAGGACTGTCCATATTTCACCTTCCTCCCTCCTGTCCCTTCTAGCTCCAGCCTAGCCGTTAGGACATAACACAACTCTCTACCCACATGGCAGAGAAGAATAAAGCTAGACATCCGGAAGGCCTGGGTTGGTCCCAAGAGAGAAGGACTCAGCCAGTATCCCCTCCATGAGCTCTCACAGCCCTGGTGCAGATGGACTTGGGTGTAGTAACCTCCCTAGGGTTATTTTCCCTGAGACTTAGGAGCCCAGCTCCCACACTTAGCACGGGAGACGCCACCTCCTCCAGGCCGCAGGCGTGAGAGTCTCCACACTGACTGCACCTCTCCCTCGGGGAAAGGGAGTTTAGTAGAACTCATCATCAATTTGATCAGCTCTAAGGTCTAGAGGGGCAAAAATTGGCCATCCTTTTCCCTGCCAAGGCCCCGCAAAGACCTCCATGAGAACACAAAACAAAGCCCATCCCCATGAACCACATCGGCCAACCTCCCAAGTGTTCCGCAGGGCTGTGCCCTGATGTGGCCGGGGCAGCTAACTGCAGGGAGAGGGCACAGGCTGGACTGGATGTGCACGAGGCTGTCAGGGCCGTCTCGTCGGCAGGGTCCTCGCAGAGCCCCTCTCAGTAATGTGCGCGGGCTCAGAGGCACGGGACACCAGGGCTGCAGTGAGCCCTGGTCCAACCCCTCATTCTGTAGGTTCTGCACATCAAATGTTACATCCCAGACTGCGGCACACCCAAGCAAATGCCGCTCTCCCTTCCACATCAGCTAATGCCTCCTTGGAAAAGCAGGCTCACGTTTCAAACTGTAGCCAACCAGACTACATCTGAAAGGGCTAAAGGTTTTTCTAGGGAGAAAAGATACACTTGCAAATATACTCATCCTCATCCTAAACCAGATAGAAACAGTTTGAGATTTTCAGCTGCCCTAGACCCTCAGAGGCCCTCCAGTCTCTCAGGAAAGCAGAAAGGAGCAGTGCTGGGTGTGGGGAAGGCGGGGGCAAGAAGAGATGATATGG
This sequence comes from Pteropus medius, assembly GCF_902729225.1. NCBI lineage: Eukaryota > Metazoa > Chordata > Mammalia > Chiroptera > Pteropodidae > Pteropus > Pteropus medius. Next base: position 1,742,258 of record NW_024349227.1, on the reverse strand, counting down.
TAATTCTCAGGAATCTCATCCTATCCTAAATTGAAGAATATGTAAGTATAACTGGAGTCTCCTTGAGCAGGCAGACCCCAGACGGGGCAGAGCCTCTGCATCCTCTTCTCTCCCTCTTCTCGACACTGACATCCACCCCTTTCCATTTCCGATCCTCCAGCCCTCCTTCAGAGCTGTCAGGTGCACTCTCAGGGGTCCATCAGTAGCTTTTAAAGGAGCCCCCGGCTTTCATCCTATTAGTGAGCCAGGGAGTAATTACGACTTCATTAGACAAATAAGTTCTTGGTTCAGAGACTTCCCCCCACAAAACAAAACACACACCCGCTTCCTTCCATCTGAAGTCTGTCCCCTGGGGCATCAGCTAACAATGTAGCGGGACACCAGGGAACGAGGAAGGGGGAAGAAGCCAGGGATGGCTAGCCAAGGGGAGGAGGCCCACAGCCCCCCTCCTCCGCAGCGCATCTGTCGGCTGGCTGGCCCCCGGAGAGATTTTTGACAGGGAGAGGGATGGCACTCCAGCAAATGAGAGTCGTGACCCCTGGCATCTGTCTGCTGCCCCTCGCCCTCTGGCCCTGCTCGCTCTTCCCCTCACTGGCTGGTCATCAATGGATGGCCAGTTCACTTCCCGGATGGATGGGGCCACCTTCCCCTCAGGGGGACTCTCTGGCAAATGCCCAGGGTCCTCCAGAGTGTCCCCGACTCCCCTTCCTCCATCTCCCAGCTAGACTTCAGCTACTGCAGCTCCAGGGGCAAGGAAGCATAGGGTTTACCAAGAAAGGACAAAGCTGTGCCCCAGGACCATCTGGCTGGGGGACCTTTAGCCAGCCACGGCCACCAGACCAGGCAAGGCAGCTCCCTGTCACCTGGGAGAGATTCCACCACTCCTCTGTCACTTACCTGGCATCCCACACTTCAGCATTAGAAGGTTTTCTCTGGACCTAAATTAGCTCTACACTGCAATTAAAACCATCCGCCTCAGAAAATTGCTTAGTGTCCTCTTTTCCTATTCTCGTAATAGGTTTTAGGGACACGGAGTCCAATCCTCCTGCTTCTAGTTGGCTCTACCCCGAACCTCCCTTAGTTCCTGCCAGCCACATGGTGCTGCCTTTCCCAGGGCAGGCCAGGTGGGCAGCCCTGATGAGGACACACAGCTCTGGCCACGTCCACTGCCCTCCCTCTACCAGGAGAAGGTGCAGGCTCCCTGCAGACCCTCAGACACATGCCTCTTTGTCCATGAAGCTTCAGAGAGAGCTGGCTGCTTCTTCTAGGGGCTTTGCAAATAACAGCTGGCGAATTCTCATTCCTGCTGAGGGCCCCTCTGCTTAGATCCTCAGCCGCAAGATACCATCTGCTGGGGCTGGACTCAGAGGCAGGAGGATGGATGAGATGACCTCCAGACAGTGCCGCCACTTACCAGGCTTCACACTATGTACAGCCTGGCCTGGCCCTGGCCCTGACTCTAACCTGACCCCATTCTACCCCCAGGCCTCTGTCTCTGGCCTCCCTCCCCTCAACCTCAACCCACAATCAGCCCAGGGGCCAGGCAGGAGGACCCCTGCTCCTTGCCCTTCAAGCAAAGGGAGTCCCCGGAAGCCAGCCCAGCTGTACACACTGTGCCCCTGCTTGTGTTCCCTGAAAGCAACTGTCCTTTTGTTAATTCTGCAATTTCCCAAAGTGCCAGGAGCATCTCATCTGACAGTCACAGCATCTGTTCCTCTCACTCACCAGAAGGTCGGGTGGGAGCAGTGCCAGCCCTTTCCCCGAGGCTGCCCCTGCCTTACGCTCCCTCTCCTCCAGTTTGGGTACCCTGCTCACCTGGTCCCCTGGGAGCGCGTCCAGGGCCTCTCTGCATCCCTGTTCCCTGGTACCACCACCCCCATGACCATGATTGGCAGCCTTGATAACTATCTCCCCTTTTGGGACCAAGCTCATTTGCCTAGACGGGTGGGCACCTGTCCTGTTCCCCCAGAGGACAACAGGAAAAGAGGTTATTCCTTCATTTGCGCCCTGCCCGGGGCCCCTAATGGGTATAGGAGCCTCAGGGAGCCAAGGAAAGAGGAAGCCTCATGGCTGGTGATTCTCGTTGCCTCCCCTCTATATACACACAGTCTTTGGGCTTCTTAGTTCTAAAGCAGTGAAAGTTCTGGCTCATTCTGGCTTGGCCCTGTCCTGAGCTTCCACATAGGGCTTCTCAATCTCAGCACTACTGACATTTGGAGCTGGGTAATTCCTAGGTGTGGGGCTGCCCTATGCATTACAGGATGTTTAGCAGCATCCCTGATCTCCACCCACCTGGTGCTAGTCATACACGTGAGAACCAAAGATGTCTTCAGATATCACCAAGTGCCCCCTAGTTGGGAACCACTGAACTGAGGCTAAAAAAAGAAACCTGACACCCAAGTGTCAGGCTCCAGGTGACAAAGGGATGGCTGAGCGAGGGGTTGGCAAAGATTTTTTGTAAAGGGCCAGATGGTAAATATTTTCAGCTTTGCAGACCATACAGTCTCTGCCGGGACTACTCAGCTGCCGATGTAGCATGAAAGCGGCCAGACAGTACATAAATGAACAAACATGGCTGTGCTCCAATAAATCTTTATTTATGAACATCATAATTTGAATTTCATATTATTTTCATATGTCAAGAAACATTTTTCTTTTTCTCTGTTCTCCAACCATTTAAAAATGCATGCTTAGCACACAGACCACACCCCTGGCTTCAAGGATCTCAGAGGGATCAAACACCAGGGCCCTTGAACAAAGCCAAGGGCAGAGGCTGAAGTTGTGAATGGGGTCCTGCTCCTCTGAGCAAATGGGGGAACAAATCACCCCCGGTTCCCTTTGGCCCAAAAACTCTGCTACTGTTTTTAGTGGGGCGATCCCACTGACCTCAGCAGGACTGACTACATAATCTGCAGTGCCTGATGTATAACAAGAATGCTGGCTCCCTGCTCCGAAAGGTATTAATAATTCCAACAGCAACAGAAGAGCATTAAACCAAGAGAGGGACCTTCTAAGCACAGACCCTGTGTGACTATACAGGCTGCACACTCACAAAGCCAGCCCTAGACTTCAGCCTTTTCCCAGGAAAGCCTGCACCCAGCTCATGGGGGACTGGCACATCAACCTGGTTCTCTGACTCTGGGGGACAGGAGTTTCTCGCCCAGGCCTGTAGGCCCAGCTGCCACATGTGATTGTGCCCTGCATAGTGACATCTGGCTGAGGTGGTAAACGGAGGGTTGAAGGTAGCCCTGCTCCCCTTGCCAAGCCCGGTGCATTGTCACAGCTGCTGGGGGAAATTGCACTAAATGGGCTGGTTGCCCCGGCCGGCGGGACAAAACAACGCGGGACGAAGAGGAACCTATGGAGGATGAAGGCGAGACAGGAGACACAAAGAGACGGAGGCAAGACAGTATTCTGATCAAGCATCCGCGGCCCGAAGACCCGCGGCTCCCCGCATCTCCTCCCTTTCTGTTTAAGAAAGGTGGGCCTTTACCGAGTGGGGGAACATTGACCTGGTTCCTCCCGTGGGCTATGTGGGCCCACTAGTAATGGCTCTTGGTACCTTTTGGGGAGGAGAGGCAGAGCCGTTAGAATTGATTTTTGGTACCAACCTCTATGCAAACCAGGTGTATTCACAGGGAAATACAGAGGGGGTCCTTTTTATTATGACCTTCCCTTGCAATAGCTTTGCTATTGCACCCATCTCGGTGCCCATACCCCTAAGGGTAGACATACCTCTGTACATTATGTCGTCCCCGTAGGGAAGGGGCCAGCATCAGGGTATGCATCATTACACACATCGAATCCTGCTTCAGACAATGCCAGGCGATGGTAATGAACCTGAAGGGGTTTTGCATAAAAACTTTCTATTTGGCTCTTAACAAACGTGGTAAGTTTGCGGAAAGCCCAAGGACCAAAAGATAGGACCAAAAGAAAGCCTAGGAAGGGGCCTAAGATAGAGGGCAAGAGTGTGGTCAACCAAGGGGATGTGGCAAACCAATGAGCAAACCAGCTTTGTTCGGATTCTCTTTGTTTGTGGCGTTTCTCAAGGCCTTCTCTGACCTTACTCATGGAGTCTTTGATGACTCCAGAGCGATCCATAGAGAAGCAACATTCTTCTTTTAGGGCAGCGCAGAGGCCCCCCTGTTGTAAAAGCAAAAGATCTAGGCCTCTGCGGTTTTGGAGGACAACCTCCGCTAAGGAGGACAATGACTGTTGTAGGTGGGAGATGGCAATTTCGAGGCGCTCGAGATCTTCATCGATGGACATTCGAAGGTCTGAGTAGTACTTGTTGGAGAGAACGAGAGGGGTTATTCCCGTCCCTGCCCCTGCTGCGCCAACACCCAAAAGGACCGCTAGGGTCACAGCTGTGATTGGTTCGCGTTTGGGTCTAAGCAGACTATGATCATCTTTAGGGTCCCAGGCTTGTGCAAATTGAGCTTCATCATAATAAGTCAAGCGAGGGAAAAGCTGTCCAATCACGCAAAACTGAGTTGTATTGCTCTTTAGGTGGGTACTATATACACACGGGGTGAGTCCATCACTGCAGGCCCACCATGTATTGTTTGGGGAGATAATATATTGGTTATCATTAAGGCTATTGGTAGTTTGGGTGCATAGATGCTGATGTGCAACAGGAACCTTACCTAAGCAGGTACCCTGTCCTGAAACAGATTGGAGAGTTAGTCTTGCCGACCCTTGTTGAGCCCAACAACATTGATTATGGTTGTTGGAAACAGTAAAATTACCTGAGACAGCAATGCCTTCATAAAAAGGAGGGCTGACACCATAACATAGCCAACAGGATTTTGTTAGGTTCGGGCTAGAGTGATTTAAAGTAAGGAAAGTGTGTTGAATAAGGTTAGTCAATGACTCCCTAGTAGATTTAGGATGGTTTGCAGGACCCTGAGGAATGGGAGGACTAACAGGAGTCTTTGGTGTAAGAGGCTTATTAACTAGTGTGGGAGGAGGTTTTTCAACGGGGGGTCCAAGTACTGGATTAGGGCCTATGGCCACAGTCGGGGCTGAGCCGATTTGTTGTCTAATTTGGATGATGCCCCCATGATCTATCCCTGTCAAACATTGTCTGATACCAAAATATTTGCTGGTAAGCCAATTTTCTTTTTTACCTTGGTCTGTAAACTTAATCAGTAGTTGATTACATGGAGGGGTTTTCTGCGGGAAATAGCCTGGTTGGGGCGGTGGATTCCAAAAGCTACTTCGTGAAATTTTCTTTAGCAAAATCTTTAAGAGCTGCCCCAATTGCCAGACCTATTGTATGGGAGGTCCCTATCCCAGAGCAAAGTTTAATGTAATCGGCAAGGGAGCCGTTACGATAAGGTCGGATAGTCGCCTGGCAAGTTGGGTTAGCATTTTCATAGGCCAAATGTTTAACAAAGGCACTATCAGTCTCATTTGCTCCTACTAGACGCTCGGCGGCATCAGTTAAGCGGCTGACAAAATCACAATAGGGTTCATCTGCTCCTTGACGGATCTTCGCCAGGGAGGTAGTTGCCGCGCCTCTAGGAGGAAGACGCCGCCATGCCTTAAGGCCAGCGTTTTGAACCTGGGCCAAGAGGCCGGGCGGAAGGGCGGCTTGGACCTCATTGGTGTCATAAGGAGGGCGTCCGAGTAACTTATCTCGGGTCCAAGACCGGGACTCCCTATTTTCACTATTGCGTTGGGCAGTTTCTCGACAGTTTTCTACAAATTCTGTGCGCCAGAGGACATAGTCCCCGCCCGAAAGGGTAGCGCGAGCTAGGGTGAGCCAATCATTAGGAGTTAACCAACGGTCACTGAGGCTCTCAAGAATAGCAAATGTATAGGGGGCAGTAGGCCCATAGGTAGTAACTGCTGTTTTTAAGTCCTTGAAATGTTTAAAGTTTAAGCGGCGGTATTTATGGCCGTGGGGGTTATTTGGTTGAGTATCCTCTGTGGGATCCTCTGGATCTATGTTAGGCCCAGGACCCCCTATGCCAGGTCCCTCACTAGGGTCATTGGGGTTTTCCTCCTCTTCATGGTCCTCTTGATCCTCCTCACTTTCTTGAGGGGGAGGGTTTTGACTACGTGTAACAGGAAAGGCGAGCAATTGGGGTTTTGTTTTAGGCCGAGGGGAATTTTTCTTAGCGGAAGGGAGTGGATTAAAAGAGGCGAGTTCAGCCTCAAGAGCACGAAGTTCCTTCATAAGTTTTAAATGTTCCCGTTTTTGTTCTAAGATATCTTTTAAGGAGGAGACCTCCTGAGTTAAAGAGGCCTTCGCTTGTCGGAGGACAACTGGGTTAGGGTTGGGGTTTTGGTCTATTACCGGAGCGAGGAAGGAAGGAATCCTCATGAGGCCATTATATGGCGGGGGGGCTTTAAGGGTAACCGAGGGATCCCAAGAGTTGCCCTCATCATGGTGGTGGGCGGCCTGATCTTCTAAGGTCTCCTGATCTTGTGGGGAAAGGTGGTCGTCATGAGGGCCGAAGGAAGCGAGTGAAGGGTATATTTTGGCAGGGGGTTTTATTGCGGGGGTTAAACCTGCAAGGTCTTGGTCTTTTTGCTCATCCGGCATATTGATAGAGATAGAGTTGCAGGCAGAGGCGGGGCGTGAGGCAGTCTTAAGCGCTGTTTCCCCCGTTTCTATGACTTTTTTAATGTCAGGCTCATGGGAATGAACCATGAGAATATCATTGATTAAATTCCAGTAGGAGAAGGCAGAAACAGGGACCTTACTAGGGCCAAAAACTCTAAAATAATCATTTAGACAATCCCCTACCCTCTTCCAACATTTTACATCTATTGTCCCTTCTTGAGGAAACCACGGGCAAACATCAGAGAGAAAAACAAAGAAGTGGCGAATATCTTTTTTCTTAGCCTTAACCCTTCGTGCCTTGAGAGACTCCTTGATACCGTCAAGGAAGAGTTCGTGTGAACTCAATTCCTGTCCCATTATGATCACCCGCTTACCTCAACTCAGATCCGATCCGTAGGGCGGCTAGTCCCACGGTGATCAACTTCTAGCGCTGTCCCACACCTCGTAGCGACAGGCAACGAGCCTAACTCACACCTCGTGGAGGCTCTAGGAGCGGTCGGCCGACCTCATGAACGGGTGTCCCCCATGAAGATCCGTACCTCGGGCCCCACGTTGGGCGCCAACTCTGCCCCGGCCGGCGGGACAAAACAACGCGGGACGAAGAGGAACCTATGGAGGATGAAGGCGAGACAGGAGACACAAAGAGATGGAGGCAAGACAGTATTCTGATCAAGCCTCCGCGGCCCAAAGACCCGCAGCTCCCCACAGCTGGTGATGGCCCTGCCTCCAGGACACCCAGGATGGGGAAAGAAGTAGCCAGCTCTGCCCCAATATGATCTCCTCTACCCCCATCCTGAATCCCCAGAGAGGAACAGATGACAAATGTATGTGAAACTCCAGCCACTGTGTGAGGGAGCAAATACATAAGATGCGGGGCGAAGACACCCATCGCCGTACGGATTGGTGAGAGTGTAAAGGAGCAAGGGCACTGAAGAGGGCCACCTAGCGCCTAAAAGAGAGTCAGGGCAGGGTAGGCTTCCCGGACAGGCGACAGCTGGGCCAGTTCTTGAGAGCAAGGAGGATTTAGCCAGGTATATCTAAGGGAGAAAGATGACTATTCTAAACAAAGAACAGCCCTAAGAGAATGAAATGAGAGAGTCCAGCCTTTCCAGAAAAGCAGGCAGGTCAACATGACTGGAGTGAGTTGAGGAAAGGCAAAAGAAGACAGAACTAAAGAAGGGACCAGATGACAATGACAACGAGACTTGTGTCACAGGAAGGAGCCTGGCGTCAACCTGGAGGCAAGGGAAGCAGAAGAATTTTTAGCAGGGGAGCGACACGATCTGATTTGCTTTTTAGGTAGCTCACTCTCACTGAAGCCTGGAGGGCGATGGAGCGGGGTGAGCCTGGTGAGGATGGATGGTCAGTAGTCAGGTGAAAACTGGTGAGGGTCAGAGCTAAAACTATGGGCGAGAAGCTTGGGGGCATGCCTAGGAGAGGCCTTTGGGCGGCAGAAGGGTAGGACTGAGCAGCTGGCAGGACACAGGGGTGGAGGTGAGGAAGGGAGGAGTCACAGAGAATGTGAAGGTCTAGAGGGTGTCATTCATGAGGCAAAGTAGCCAGTGGTTGGCAGCGAGGAGGCTGTCAGGGGGGATTTCTCCTGAAAGACAGAACCAGTAGGATGTGTGTGTGTGTGTGTGTGTGTGTGTGTGTGTGTGTGTGTGTGTGTGTTACACACATATTATATACGTGAGTGTACATATATACATACATGCACACACACACAATTTTTTTCAAGGAATCAACTTACACACTTGTGGGGGCCGGCAGTGTGTTTTCTGTAAGGCAAGCCAGCAGGCTGGAAACTCGGGCAAGAGCTAATGCTGCAGTTCGAGGACAGAATTTCTTCTTCCTCAGGAAAACCTCAGCTGTGCTTTTAAGGCCCTTCAACTGATTGGAGGAGACCCATCCACGTTACGGAAGGAAATCTCTTAAAGTCAACTGGTGGTCGACGTTAACCACATCTGCAAAATACCTTCACAGCGATACCTACCTAATTCCTTTTTTGATTAAATAACTGGGTACTATAGCCAAATTGATACATAAAACTGACCATGAGGGTGGGGGTGGTGCCATGCAGGGACGTGAGAAGTCCATGGGCATTCAAGTGAAGACATGTGGCTGGCCAACGCAGGTCTGAGCCCCAGGCTCAAGGACACTTCCAGGTCCTCCTCACCTCTCCGCAGACCGTGCCTGACTAGCCGGCCTCCCTGTGCATTCTGCTGCGCCAAAGTAGACATCTCAGCCTGTCTCTTGCTTGCTCAGACCCCTCCAGCAGTCCCCACTGGTCTCAGATAAGGCCTCTGCAGGGCTCCTAAGGCTCTCCGTGAACTGGCCTGAGCCCATCCCCCAGCCTCATGGCTTCCTCGCACTTTCAGTTTCAGACGGGCTCACTGACTCCTTCCCCAAACACGCCACGTTCAGCCACGCAGCTGCCTTGGCACACAAGCTGCTGCTTCTTCCTGGGACCAGGCCCTCCTTACCTCTTCCCAGCCCATGCCATTTACACCTGGTCTACTTGATGAGCACAGTCTTCTTTCAGGACTCAATTAAAATGTTTTCTGTTTCTGAGCCTCACAAGGCCAAGGCATGATAGTCTGTGCAAACTTGGGTTACGGCACTTACCTGACTGATTATTTTTACCTGTCATTCCACCATTACACTGTGATCGCCTCAAGAGTACAGACCTTGGCTTATTCTCCTCAGTGTCCCCAGCACCTATTCCAGCACTTGGTATAAGAGGTACTCAATATTTGCTTGTTGGATAGATGGATGGATGGATGGATGGATGGATGGATGGATGGATGGACATTCTTACCACTCTGTGACCTTAGCCCAATCACATTTGATAGGACAGAGCGGATGGATGGATGGATGGATGGATGGATGGATGGATGGATGGATGGAAGGATGAAAGGATGGATGGAAGGATGGAAGGATGGATAGATGGATGGATGGATGGATGGATGACTAAACGGATGGATACAACAATTTTCTAACAATTTCCGGCTGTCATTTTATTGAGAACTTTTTTGAGCCAGGCATCGTGCTAGGAGTTCTAAGTCCTAAGTCAACCCAGGTTCTCGGTTGCAGGCAGCAGAAGTAGACTTTGGCCACCATTAGCAGAAAAGGACTTCGCCAAAAGGCTATCAGGTGGACCACAGAACCAGTGGGAAGGCTAAAGAAGCTAACTTTGAAGTGGGCAGAAACAGAGGGAGACTGGCCAGCAGAGACACGTGGAGGTTACACCTCAGGAACGGCCTGATCAGGACGTCATTGTTGGCATCGTCCACACTGGACACTCCCTCTAAGGGAGCCAGAACCTACAGATTCCCACTGTCCCATCCACTGCTGTTCATCACCTCATCTGACTCACACAGCCCTTTGAGGCAGAATCTCACCTCCATTCTACAGGAGAGGAAATCGAGGCTCAGCCAAGCCTAAGGCCACAGGATCAGTCATTACAGTGGGTGGAACGAGAATCTAACTCGAAAGCCAATCGCCTTCTATTCCGCTCCTCCTGGGGGGCGGGGGGGGGGGGCGCACCTCCAGCTGTTCTTATGGAAACGCTGCTTCCTGGGTATCCCAGCAGCCAGGAAATTCTAATGTGCTAGTTTTTCCGTAACTATATATTTTGGGTGTTTTGGGCCCTGACAAATTGTAGTAGGGGAATATAAAGATGGCGAAGTTGGCACAGGAAGGCTGAGTAATTAGAGAGAGGTCTGTGCACTGACGTGGGCTGATTGAAGCTGCTTCCAAGAGGTTATACATCACATGCAAGGGAAACAGGGGTCTGGCCTGCGGCTCCGGGAGGCCAGCGGAATCTGGCCAAGGATTTTCAATGTCTTCGCCCCACACTTCCTGCTCCCGTGTTTTGGAGCTGCCAATTAGTTACCCTCGGCAGGCTTAGTAAAGAACACTCAGAAGCCACTGCTCCCTAGCCCAGCCCACATCCAGGGTCACAGCTGCTCCTAACTAGGACCAAAAGATGCCCTTATGAGAGACATCCTTCTCAGGCCCAGATACCCCAGTGGAGTCAAGGGCGGAGCTCTGGGCAGGGGACCCAAGCACTCAATCCTAGTCCCTACTCTACTTCCAAGCTCTGTGACCTTAGCCCAATCACATTTGACCTTCCTAGGCTTTCATTTCCCTAAGACTCAACTTCTCTCCACTGTCCCTGACCCCCACCCTCCCACCTCCCACACCGGCCAAAGTGTTTCATAAAAAAAGAACTCAGGGTTCTTTGAGCTCTTTGGAGAGAACACATAAATGCAAGGCATTATTAGCATCATTACTATTAAATATTAATAACGACATTAGCATTGACTATTATAAGCCTGAAAAAGAAGCTCCAAGAGCCCTGGATGGAAATGACTAAGAGAATAATTAGGCCCCTCCAGGCCACAGACCCCTCCAGGCCCTCAAGTGAAATTAGGAAGGCAAATGCAGATAGAGTGTCAGATTCCCCTTCCAGCATCCCTTGCTGATTCAACTTGGCTCCTCCTGGCCCCACACAAATCATGCTCTTTCTTGTCCCCTACACCCCCTGCCAGGACTGCATTCCCATCTCCACTCCGTCAGCCCAGGCCCAGTTCAAAATGCGCTCCCCCAACTTCGACTGAAAACTTCACCCACTCCCCAGCTCCCTCTCTACCCACCACCTGAATTGCTATAGCGGTTGTTCTCCTCCTCCATCCATTCGCCTAGTCAGCAAATATTTATCGAGTCTCTACTATGCACCAGGCATTGTGTTAAAAAGCGGAGGGCTGGGAAAATAGAGACATTAATGAGATAACCCCTGCCTTCGGAGGCTGCACAGGGAATAACCACAGGTATTGTGTATGACATTTGGCTAAATGCTCAAACCATCCTAAGTAGGAATAGGATTATTCCCATTTTGCTGATGAGGCAATGGATTCCCACATCAATTAAGTGTGCTTCAGTGACCTGCCCAGTGTCATCCAGCTAGAAGTGACAGAGCTGAGACAGAGTCCAGTTCTCTTAACTGCAAATCTGGGGCCACCCAACCAAGCAGAGAAGGGCTCGGCAGCAGGGCTCAGTCTCACAGGCTCACATCTTTGTGTTTTAGATGGGGAAGCTGAGTCCCAAAAAGTCCTGAGGGAAGTACTGACGTTTATTGAGCACCTACTATGTGTTTGGCACCATGCTAGATATTTTACATGTAATTCAACGCTCACATCAACTCAGTGAGTTTTGTGTCTTAATCTCCCATTTCCAGATGAGGAATCTGGGGGCTTCGAGGAGGTAAGTGGCTTGCCAGGGCCACACGGCCAATAAGCAGCAGAACTGTGTGTCAAGCTGGTCTGAGTTCAGAGCTTCTCCTAACCCGCTTTGTTGCTCTTCCCCGAAGCTGCAGATGGACAGTCCTGGTACCACTATCAGGCTGCTTCAGAAAGATTACAGGCACTTTGAAGACAGACCACATTCTATGGCTCTTGAATCACCCACTGTTCTAGGCAGAGAAGCTGCTTCATGAATGCCTGGTCTCCTGGTGCTCTAGAAAAGGGGCTAAAATCTTAAACCAGAGCAAAAAGATGCTGATGGCTGGAGAGGCCAGGAAAGGAGATATACGAGGCTGGAGCTGCTAAGGAAGGAGATCATCATGGTCAGAGCCCTGGGGCCCTAGCAGGTCTCAGGTCCTCCCCACTGTCCCCTGGGGCTGGGCCCTGAAGCCCCTCCTGGACCATTTAGGGACCCATTGAACTCCTTTGCTGTTGATCTGCTGGGGCTGCTAGAGGAAAAAGCAGATTGTCTAGGAAGGGTTGGGTAACCCTCAAGGTGCCTTCTGGAGACTCCTGCTCTGGAGTCACCTCAGGTTTACAGGCAAATTAGTGGCCCACTTGATTAGCCAGCTGATCATCTCCACTGGCACTTCTCTGCCTTGCTTGGGAGTCTGTAGAGACATCACTTGAGGATGGGGTGCCCCTCTCCAGACAACATGGAGACATATTGATTAGCCACAAAGAACAGACGTACCCTTTATAGTCAACTGTACTGAGGATCCTGGGATCTGGCAGGTACCAAAACAAAGGAAATCATCCTGTCCACCTCTGTGCCCACCCCAGAAGGGCAGGCAGCAGGCAGCTGGAGCACACAGCATCCCGGTTAACCCATGGATGCCGGAACCAGGCCAGCAGTCTCTGCTTCTCTACTTGTTTACTGCTTACTTTGAGCAAGTTCCTCAATCTCTCTGAGCATCATCTGTAAAATGAGAATAACACATATCCTTTGGGTAGATAATTCAGGTAAAGTCTTGGTATAGCTCCTGACACATTGGAGACACGCAAGTTATTACTAATAATTTATACACAATTAATAATGATATTATAAAATACTTTGGTCATTATCAAATTAATGGACACCACAAACAAAACTCAACCTGGACCTCTAAACACCCACTCTATTGTCTTGTCAGAAACAGGAGCACCTTAGAGGCTGGCAGTGAGGATCCCCAATAACTCCCAAAATTCATCTGTACTAGGCTCAGGTAAGAGCTTTAGACAGGTGAAAAGGTGAAACTTTGAGAACTGTCTCCTCAAATCCAAGCCTAGACTTAATACATTCATTTTCAGTTCATTTTCACTTCTTACCGCCACACCACTGCTGGAGCCCGCCGAGGTCGGAGCGCCTGCCTAGGGCGGGGCAGCTGGCTTGCAGAGGGATTTGAGAGAATCTTTGAGACCCAAGTTACCTATGCTAATGGAGAGGGAACCAGGCCCTCCCCAAGGACCCAGCTCCTACCTCAAGGGCAGAAACTGCCTGAAAATAGAGTCACAAAGACAGCTGTCTCAATCTAGGCAAACCTTGCAAGCATTGCTAGACCCTTGGCCCCTGAGTCAGCCAATTCCCTGACCAGTCGGCCCCGCCCTCTCTCCTGGCAGCCGTTTTCTGCTTGGAGAGAACTCAAAGCCCTCTCTGCCGGGCTTGGGCTGACCTGGGTGACGTCAGAGGGCAAGGCTCACCTCAGGAGCTCAGAGCCAACGTGCCAGGAGGACAGACAGACTGACAGACAAGGACAATGTGGGCAGAGGCAGGAGAGAGAAGGCACCTGGAATGGATTTGCACAGAAGCGTTCCAAGTTATTCAAGACACATTGTTAGCAGGTCGGATGTCTCTCTATCTGAAACAAAGGAGACTGTGCCCAGAGTTAGGAAAGCCCTTAGAGGGAGCAGAAGGTTGTGGGGGGAGGCGCAAAGCAGAAGTTTGGTAGAGGGGTGGGGGAAGGGGGCTGGAACTCAGGCAGATATTCCGGCTCTGGAGGCTGGGACGCAGAACCTCCCCTATGCCACAGCTCCTCCTCCGGCCCAGTCTGTCCCACTTGGCTCAGAGTGTCCCAAGACCCTGCGCCCACCTCCACTCAGGAAGATAAGTTGTGGCACTCCAGGCTTGACAGAGATGGCTGTTTAAAACTCTGAGGCTGTCCTGGCCCTGCCAGCTGTTCTAGCATCTGGTCCACTCACTGGTCTTGCCTGTGTGAGCTGGACAGCAGGTGGACCAGAGGAGGGTGAGACAGCAGTGACAGCCTGATGGGGCTGACTGCTGCTGCAGATGGCTCGTCCCTCTGCCTCCAAGCTCCAGCCTTTCTGCCCCCTGCCCCCACCCAGATGACAGGAGCAGAGCAGGAGAGATATCACCGACCTGGGTGAGCACCTAGAATCTCAGAGCCAGCAGGGCACTTGGCCATCTTTAATCCCCTCAGGATCCAAGTGAGGCTCAGAGAGGACAGGGCACTTAGCCTAGCACACACAGCTAATCAGCGGCAGAGCCCAGCCTACGCTTCAGCCGTTCAGACCCACAATCTAGTGAGCTTTTCGTGAATCACACTACTAGTTGATTAAAACAGGCTCCGATGCATAGGTGCTGATGTGGAGAGGTGTCCAAGATCTTTTATAATTAAAAAATATCTTGCAAATCATGATATATTGTGTGATCCATTTTTATAAACTAATACTAATAACTCATGTAATTATATACATGAAAATAATAAACTCGGAGGCATGTAACTCAAATTTGTTAAGGGACTTTTACTATCTGTTTTAAATTTCCTCTAATGTTTGGATATCTTGACAAAGAGCCATGTTACTTTTATAAGGAAGGGAAACAATAAAGACGAACATGTGGGGTGGGCCACGAAGGAGCCCCCATTCCACCTGCCCTGCACAACGAGCTGGGGGTTTCTAGTTTGTATCCCTTCCTCTAATGGGGGATTTCTGGAGAAACGCGGGGTTTGGCTCCAATAGTCTACAGGGTTTGAATAGCAAGAGCCACTTTCTTTTCCCTATGTACCCCACCCCACCCCTCTGCAGCCCCTTCAGCTCTGGGCTGGGCGGGGATGGGGGTGGGGGTGCCGGCAGGCCAGACAGCGCCCAGGAGCTGAGCTGCCCATGCATTATGGAAGACACGGGTGCCCTGGCTCGCTCCCTAGTCCTTAAATGACAGCAAATGAGGTAAAGCCGGGAGGGTGGGGACGGGAAGGGGGTGGGAGGGGGGCAGAAGGAAGCCATCTCCAGGGCCCCTGAGCGCGTTGGCTGAGGACTGGAGCCAGCCAGTGAGCAGAGCCTGGAAGAGGGAGGAGCACATCTTGATGCAGAGATGCTGCAGTGGCTCCGGGCGTGCACACACACAAGCGCCCTCACCCGCCACCGCCACTGCTGCCACCACCGCACCAGGACAGCAGCGAGCCGCTGAGGGAGCAGGGGAGGAGAGGAGGGCGGCCCAAGGGGCTGGCAGTCCCCCGGCTCCTGCTCACCGCCTCGGGCAGCGTCCACCTGCCCCAGCCAACACCTTCTTTCACCCCAGGTAGGTGCCAACTGCTTTTGTCTCCTCCCTCCCAGGGACTCCCCAGGGCGCTGTTATGGGAAGGGGCTCAGAGCGCACTGTCTTTGCAACTTGGGAGGGGCTGGGGAAGGGTGGGAACCCCAGCCAGTTGGGGGGACGGTCTGACTTCTCAGCCCAGAAGCATGGTGGCCACTGGAACTGGAGGTGCCCTCCGCCCTGTCTACGTGGGTGGCATCCTGCAGGGCCCTGGCAGGCTGAGCCTGGCCAGGAAGCTGGCCCCCAGTAGTGTGTCCAGGAATTCAAGCCGGACACCAGCTGACGGCAGCAATTGCCTACGGAGAGGACAGCGCTAGGAAAGCTGGCCTGGGCCCCCAGTCCAGGACCCGACAGTCCCTGAGCCCAGGCCCCGGGCCCTGGCCTGCCCACAGATGGCCCTGAATGGAATGAAGCCTGACTCCCCAGACTCGAGGTCGCCCTGGATCTGCCACTGCAGGGGGACCTCTCTGCAAAGTCTTGGTTCCATTCCACAGAGGAGGGAGTGGAGCACAAGTTTGGGCAAAGGATCGTCCAAAAGTAGGGACTTAGGGAGGAGAAACTGAGGCAAGTCACATCCCAAAGTGTGAGTGGCTAGGACTCCAGGGGCTGAAATTCCTTTTCTTCCCTTCCCCCCTCCCCAATCTTATCTCCTCCTCAAACCCCTCCCTTTCATCCGCACTGGTGAGAACGATTTGCAGAAGTTTGGCTTTCTGATAAAGAAAGGGTCCGAGGCTAGGAGGGGGGAGGGGCACAGTTTAGGGGGTCTAGAAAAAGAGGGCGACCCTTCTCCCCGGCTCATGGGGCTTACATCATGGACCAGAGTGGGGGAAGCAGCCCCAGCCATGTCCAGAACTGAATCCCATCACCTTCTCCAGAAGGGGTTGGTTCCAAGGTCTAGGAGGCAAGAAAGGGGGGTGAGACGAGACAGTGGAAGGCGGGTCCTAGTGCTCCCTGGGACAAAGCCAGGGACCCTTCAGTCACAGATCACTGGGGACCGAGCCTGTGTCCCAGAAGGAGAGTCTGTCAGTCAAGGTTGTTTAGAGGTTCGGGAATCCAGATGGACCAAGATGGGATGAGCCGTGAGTGCCCATGGCCCCAGCCCTGGAGAAGGGCTGGCGTTCCAGTCCCAGGTCACCTGCCCGTAACCTTCCCCCCTCGCCATGTCCAGCCTGCAACTGGTCAGACCCTACCCCCTTCCTTTCAGCTTGACTCCCCAAGGCCCCCAAACTCCATCCCAAAGCCCAGCCAGCAGCCTTCTTCCTCTGCTCTGAGCAGCCCAATGTCCCCGTTTATCAGTTCCCTCTCGATCTCCTTCTGGGGCGATCTCAGTGTCCTCGCCCAACCCTCTGGCCAGAGAGTCCCTCAGTCCACTTAGCCACTCTGCCTCTCAGTTGCACTCAGAGGGACTACATGAACCACTTGGGATCCAGGGCAGCAATGAGAGGGCCACCTGTGGGAGAAATTGGTGTGACCTGGGTTCCTGTGGGTGGGGCAGGGAGTCGGAGCCCTGATTCCTGGCAGTGGGAGGAGAGAGTTCCACCCTCAGAGACAGAAGCATCCAAGCCTTCCCCAGGGCGCCCGCCAGTTAACCCTTTCTAGCCAGGTTCCAGGGCCATGCAAGCAAGGCTTTCACCACGAGGTTAAGGTTCTTCCTGATTTCCTGTGGGATCTACCCGTAGTCTCCAGTCAACCAAAGGGAGGGGAGTAGGGGAGTCCCTGAGCCCATGACATCGAAGTCACCAGGGTTCACTTGTCTTTCTAGTGTTCAGCCTGAGCAGTGAGGGAAGCACAGGGTCCCCTGGTCTATCTCTCGGTGACTCTCCGTCATTCCTACTCATCCTTTACTCCCCCCCTGGCCAAGCTCTCTCTCCCTTCACAGCCCCTTCTCCGGTCTAACCAACCCCTACACCATCCCCTTGCCAGATCTCACTTCTTATGTAACTCCATTCCAGCACCTTCTCTGCCAGCAGTTGTTCAAATAGAGACACGTGTGGGATGGACCTCTGAGGATTGTGTTCAATGGGATGGTTGCACATACTATCTTTGATGAGCCAAACTTATTCCTCTGGAGAAAGTACACGGGAGGGGGAAGCAATTCATCTGGGGCAGTTTGGAGGGTGCACATCCTCCACCCTCACACCTAGAATGTCCTCAAGCCAAATCTTTGCGGGAAAGTGCATCTCAAAGACAATCTCTGTCTGAGTGTGGGTGGTATTTGTATTTTTGGAGGGACTTCTAGAGCAGAGGCAGGGAGTTGAGCAAGAGGTGGCTGATACTCAGGGAAAGAAGAACCAGAGCAAAGAATATGCTAGTGAAGCAAGAGGGGTCGAAATTAGACTGTAGGAGGCACTTCCTCACGAGGAAGATGAGCCCTGAGGTGAGGCAATCTTTCCAATGACTCTAAGAGGCTGTGGAGAACTGGAGTCAGGGCCAAGGTTAGAAATAGTCCTGCCTGGAGGTAGAAGTTAGGCTGGATCACCCTATAAATTTCTTCCAGGCTCAGGTTATCCTCTTTCAAACAGTAACAGGCAGGGGTTACTAGGAATCCATAAGAAGACAGACATCCTTCTGAACCACCCTAATCTAGATTCCCCCCTACCCCCCAGGGCTTCACTAACCTGAAACATGGGAGTTTCTGTGGGCTCTGTGCCCCGATGGTAACCATCCCGGAGTAAAGAACTCCCTCCTTGGGTTTAATGAGTTCTCTTACTGCAAAATGAGCCTATGTTTTCTGTTTACCCAAAGAGGATGCAAACAAAAGCAAAGGTACGTGATATTCGTTTCCCAAACTGAATACACAGCATCCTAGGACACGTGCAGACCCAAGAATGCCTCAGTGTCCTTCTCATCTAATGAGTCCCACCCCCACACACACCCCTCCACCCCCACAGGGCACCTATCCGGATGAAACCTGCTGGGTCTCCTCCAGCCTCAGCCCACATACTCTCAATGCCTGCCAGCCTCACAGACCAAGAGGCTACTCTACCCTGTGTCTGGCTGAAAGGCGGCCTTCTTATAGTGCAGCCTAAGAGGGGCAGTTTATTTGGAGCCCAGAGCAGAAACTAGTCCGAGGGGAGGAGCAGGTTGGAAGCGCCGCCACCAGGCTTGGATCTGAGCCGCCAGCAGGAAACTACCTAGGAACTGGGGGGGAGTCTCCTCTCTGCAGAGATGAGGGGACATGCAAAATTGCTTTACCATTTTTTTCCTGATTTAGTTCTTCAGAGCCAAATTGAAACAATTGTTCTTACTCCTTGAAAATGGATCTTCCTTCCAAAGAACTCGCTCATCCTGCCCCATACCACACACAGAGCAGGCGGGGAGTAGGAGACCTAGGGTCCAGGCGTGGCCCTTATTCTAGCTCCTCCCAGGAGGATGCAAGGCTCTCCCCTCTGTCCGCTTCCCACTTTGAGCGTCTCTCCAGCGGAGAGGGCAGGGGCAGAAGGGCCAGAGACTCCAGGCTGCAGATCAAGGGTCAGACTCCCTCAGGCTCAAGGCTGAAAGCTCACACAAATCCATGAACCTGGGGGTCAGCTCTACCCAGAGGGCAGAGGACACGGCCGTGCCAGGGCTGGGGCCTCAGGGAACCAGCTGCCAATACAAAGAGGCTACAGAAAAAAATTGGGAGCAGAGAGGGAAGGAGCACACAGAGGGGGCTGAGGAGAAACTTAGCTACACAGCTCCCCTGTCCCCATCTAGTCCCTGTCCCCATGGAAGACAACGGAGGTTCCCATCCCACCTGAACCTGCCCTCAGGACCTCCTCCAGCTCAGGGCACCAGGCTTTCCCACTCAAGGTCTCTCAACCACAGTCTTCTTGTTCCTACCAGTGGCCCCAGCAAGCCACCATAGACCCCTGTCCTCCCAGAGGGGCGTGGAGTGATTCTGACCTTCCTGGAGGACACCGATCCTGTCTCAGGAGGCAATTCCTTTCGTAGGCAGAATCCCTCTCCCATCTTAGACCCCTGCAGGCAGGAGGTTGGGGTGGTTGAGGAGGAGCACCTGCTTGGGAGCGTCCAGGTGCGTATGCTAGCCATGTGCTCTCCAGAACACATGGTATCTGGTGTGACTGTGTGTCCGTGTGCCCTCATCTGGGGTGGCGTGCTTACTGGGGCTTGCCTGGGCCCACTGCACCTGTGAGGCATAAGAAGGGGAAGGCACCTGCCCAGGGAGATTGCGGGAATCTGTCATTATCCTAAACACGTGTGAGTGCAGCCCGACTGTCATGACTGTAGAAATGAGCCTGACTCACAGCCAAGCACAGTCAGTGTCTGTGGACACGTGTCCGTGTGCCTCAGTGTGCTAAGGCCTATGGGCCAGGGCTGGGAGGCTTCTCAGCAAGACCCGATCTTTCCCAAGCACTTACTGTGGGCCCGGAATGGTGCTGACCTCACAAGGGTCCTTCGAGGTGGCTACTACCCTTCCCATCCCCATTTTGCAGATGGAAGACTGAGGCTCAGAGATGTTAAGTAATGAATGTAATAACTAGGGTTATACTGGTTACTTATACTAGAGTTGTACTAGTATACTAGAGTTGTAAGCACCAGGCCGGTGGTTGAGAGGCCGCCCCATCACCCCGCGTGCTGTGCTGTAGGATGGAAGAAGGTGGGGACCTGAGAAGCTCTGGCAGCCCTGGTCGGCTCACCGTGTCTCCTAGTCTCTGCCCTCAGCTGACTCCTAACTTCTGCTTTTTCTACTACCACCCAGCCAAAAGCTGCCCTCGGTGCTCACATCTCCACCAGGGGTTAGGAGCGGACAGATTCAGGGCCAGGAGCTGGGTGTCCCAAGTGTAGCATTTAGGCGGAGTCTATCTTTCTTTTTCTGACTGGCTTTGTGCAGGGGCCCTGGCCCAGCAAATCCTGTCGTGTGCTGGAGTCCAGCTCTCAGCCTTTTCTCCCCCAGTCGTCACCCAGGCCCTTTGTTTCCTGAACCCAGCAATTCAGCCAGCTCCCCCTGGAGCCTCTGAACCTCCAAGCAGCCTGCACCCCCATGTGTTGGTGCCTCACAAGACCAGCCCCCGTTGGTGACAGCCTGTGCCCGCCTGTGCCAGCCTGTGCCTGCACCCCTGTACGTGAGCAGCTGGCCAGGCTTGGCTGGCTCAGGGCTCATACGGCCAGCTCTGGGCCTGGCATAGCTCCACTCTGGTCTTGTTCCTGACAAAAAGGCCTCCTCCACCCTGAGCATTCAAGAATGTGTCATAGGCCAAATGATGTGAGGAGATGGCTTGCCCATGCAGCTCATGAGCACATCCTCGGTGTCAGTCAGAGAGCTCCATAAAGGCAGTTTTTATTACCGTCTCCCCAGTACTTAGGACAATGCCTGGCGCACGGTAATAAATACCACAATGGAAGTGGATGCAAGGAGAGGCTAGATGACAAGTGCCTCACCTTCCAGGAAGCGACGATCTCCAACCTTTGACCTAGACTCCGTGCGCGCGCGTGTGTGTGTGTGCGTGCGTGTGTGTGTGTGTGTATGTGTGTGTGTGTGTTCACACAAGGCTTTGGCACACAGTGGAGCTCAGTGTACATCTGATCCGGCTGACTTCTAGTGCTCCTCAAGGGCAACTCCGGGTGCTCCTCCACCCCAGCACCCCAACACCTCCCCGACCTGTGTCCCCTTTGAGGCTGCAGGTCTGTTCCCCTGGGGTGCCCAGGGCCCTTGAGCCCAGTGGTGACTGATAAAGGTCTGAGTTAAGCTGAAGTTTAGGAGGAGTGAAATTGGATTATCCATGAAATAATAGTAATTACCCATGGGAAGTGAGAAAACAAAATTCTGACCACTCTGGGGTGGAGGAGAGTGATCCCGAATGCAGGGCTCCTGGTAGGTAACAGGGAAACAAAGCAGGGGCTGGGTCTTTGTGCCCCATCTCATGCAGGGATACACACACACACACATGGGCACACACAACAAAGACCAGACATACCCATACACAGACACACATAGACACATGCATATACATAGCAACACAAAGACCAGACCTCGCATATATGCAGGGACATATAGACAAGACACACAGATATACACAAACATCACATACCTGCACACACACTCACTGCTGGGGAGCAGCAGCCGACTCCTGCCCCGGAGTCTCCAGCCCCGCCCCATCCCACTGGTCATCTGTCCCTGCTTTGCCCTGGCACACTTAGGATAAGTGCCTAGAGCCCAAGCTCCTCCCCGAGCCAGCACCCTGCCGCCTTCACTGAGCTCCCAGGACTGGCAGGCAGACGAAGGGCAGGAAGCAAACGATGATTGAGCACCTTCTCATGCCAGACTCTGGGGTGTGGCAATCCAGCACCAAGGGGGTGTTTTCAAAATTTTTGGAGCCATGGAACCCTTTGTTTAAAGGGAACTTTGTAGGGAAGTCCAGTAGATAAATCAGATGTAAGTGGAGCTGCTCTGGCTGGTGTGGAGAAGGAGTCTGGAGCCCCGTCCTCTCTCCACCCCCTTATCACCACCATGACCCCAAGACTCCCACTGCGGGGCATTCCGGTACCTCACCGAACATTCAGAACAGCTCTGCAAAGTGTGTCGTGATTCCACTTTGCACATGAGAAAACCGAGGCTCTGCGGGGGGAATAACTTGTCCAAGCTCACAGAGCCGTTAGGAGATGAAGACAGCATCGCGACCCCTTGGAGCCTGGGACAGTTCACAGAGCCCCAGTGCCCCGGAGAGGCGGGGCCAGATTCCACATGCCCCACGACCGAGCACTCCGCAGACCCTGCAGACCTGAGTGTGTGTGAGAGTGAGTGTGTGCATGTGAGTGTGAGAGAGGGAGTGTGCGTGAGAGAACTGTGAGAATGCGTATAAAAGTGAATGAGGGTGTGGGGGGGGACTGTGTGCGTGTGCATGTGAGAGTGTATGAGAAAGAATGTGAGTGTGTCTGTGAGTACGTGTTTACGAGCGAGCATGTGAGGGTGTGTGAGTCTGCGAGTGCGTGTGTGTGCCTTTGGGGAGCACTGAGCTGTCTACTGAGCACCACTGTGTGAGTGAGTGTGACAGTGTCTGTCCACTGACTCCTGGAGGCACATAACACAGCTGTCCTCAAACAGTCAAATGTGCCACACGAGTAACACCTATCACATGCCAGGCACTTTGCCAGGCACAAGTGGTACCAAGATGAGGAGATGCAGTCCGCCCCCCCACCCGCTGGCGGGGAGCCCACAACCTTCTGGAGGCAGATGTGCCCCTGTGGGCAGGGCGCCACGGGCGCAGTTAAGAACAGAGCTGGATTCTAACCGTGCACGTGGGGCATCTTCAGGGTAAGACATGGCTGAGGCCGTGAAGGATGCATGTGCGTCACCTAGGAAGGGCATTACAGGGGAGTCACATGAGTAGTCACAGAGATGGGGGCGTTGGGGGAATGTCCCAGGGGCTAGAAGGGCTGAATTTTTGTATTCAAGTCTGAAACTGAAAGTGACAAGGATGGGGAGGGGCAGCTAGTCATGGGGAGGTGGCCCCTGCCCCCGCCCCGTTCCTGACAAAGGGCTGTGGATGTGAGGCTGGAGTTGGGGTGCCTTCTGTTTAAACGCCCCCACTCCAACCCCTCCTCCAACACCCAGCTTCTCAGCCTAGGTCTTCCATGACGGGCCTTGGGGCCACTTCCCCTCCTTTCCCTCAGCTTTTTCAGGTGCCAGCTGCAGCTACTGAGGAGGCAGGAAAAGGTTGGGGGTGATCAAATGTTGAGGTTTAAAAGGGTTTGAGAACTCTCTCTCCAGGGGAACAGAGCGTGAAGTGAGACAGGGAGATCCTGAGCTTGAGTTTGCCTGGGTTTTCAGACTCTGCACTGCCCCCTCCCCAGGGGAGGGGCGGGGCAGAATCTTAGGTCATCTTACCTTCTCCCCACCGCCACCCAGTGGACAGCATTCCCAGGCCCTCAGTGGCCCTGCACTCTCTGGGAGCATCACAGTCTCAGTGCTGAAAGACCTTAGAAAGCACCCATTCTGCAGATGAAGACGCCGAGGCCCAGAGATGGCACGGGTCTTACAGCTGGTTATGGGAAAGTCCCCAGCCAGGCTCTCCCCCAGCCCCGGCCCCACTCCCCCTGCTCTTTGGTGTCTGCGAGGTGGGCAGGAAAGACAGAGAAGCAGAATCTGCAGCCAGGTCATCTGGCTCCCTGTGACAGCTCTGACAGGGAGCTATGGGAGCCCAATGACCCAGGCTCATCCAAATAACCAAAAAGCAGGCCCCTGAGATGTCACACTCCGCTCCCCCCAGCACTCAGAAAATCAGCCTGGAGATGGGGCGTAAGTGGAAAGGCTGGTCCTGCCCTTGCTTCTAAGGAGGAGGCCCCTCTCTCTCAGACTGATGGAGGGGGCTCTGACTTGCTCTCTGTACCCCCTGCCGCAAGGAACAGTTTCTCCAGAGCTCCCAAAATTTTACCAGGTCTCTGCTCACCTCTCTGCAAGAGGAGGGCTCCTCTGGGAGCTGCGTTCATTTTTTCAGTCCAGAAGGCCTGTCTGGG
The DNA here is from genome assembly GCF_902729225.1 of Pteropus medius. NCBI lineage: Eukaryota > Metazoa > Chordata > Mammalia > Chiroptera > Pteropodidae > Pteropus > Pteropus medius. The sequence goes on along the minus strand of NW_024349227.1, from coordinate 1,718,392 downwards.
CCCATTAGCCCATATGGTTGGGAGCATCGCTAAAGGGGCCAAGGTTATGGCTCCAGCATGGGCAGTACATGGTGCTTTACCTGGGGACCCAGGTGAGAGGGTGTGGATGAATCAATGAAACCCCTCCGCACTAGAAAAACAGGACTGGGTCTGAGAGACTTAGCGCGGCTCCCAGAGGGGCTCATTGCCCCCATCCAGACAGCTGCGGGACGGGGGCAGAGGGAACGGGCTCTTATTGCTGGAGGAAGATGCTAGTAGTTTCCCAAACCCAGGCCCTGTTCTCTTCCAGACCCATGACAAGAGCTGTTACAGGTGAGTAGGCAGGTAGGTGGTCCTGGCTTCCCAATTAGTCACTACTTCATTTCCTGAACAGCACCCTCCTGGCTGCAGGGTCGGGGAGTAGGAGTGGGGTACAGGGTAGAGCCAGACTCCCAGGGGGCCAGTAGGAGGCACTTGGCCCGGGAAAGCTCCTTGCTAATAGCCAAGCCCCTTCCCTGGGGGCCCTGGGGAGGATGAGTGATGAGCAGTTCTGGCCTCTCTCAGGCAAGACCCAGATACGCCTGGAGCTGGGAGGGGCCCTCCCCGTCCTCCCGCCTCCCGGGGTCCTTCTCCGCCTCCCTCTGGACTCTCCCTGGGCTGGGCTGAGGCCCTTCTCCTCTTCTCTCCACTCTGCCCAGAACCCGTGCCATGGGGCCACTCCGGAGGAAGTCACACCTGCTGCCGCTGGTGGCTGTGGTCCTTGTCTCCTGTCCAGGTAAGAGGGCTTCTCTGGTCTCTGAAGCCCAGCGTGAATGGTTATACTGTTATAGCATTGCTATTATTTTGGTGATGACTACCGAAATTATTGACTCTGCATTGCTGCAGTACTTACGTTGCTGAGGCAATTTCCTGACTAAAATTTTCCCATTTGCGGATCTTACTTTCCCCTTTGAGGTGAGGAGAGGGAATGAGTCTTTGTCATATTATAGAAGAAGTATGATCAGAGAGGGTGAGTGGCTTGCCCTGGGCCACCCAGCAAGTTTGTGGCACAAACAACTCTCCACAATATCAGCCCGGAGTTGAAGCTTCTTAGGCTACATTGTCCAACATGGTAGCCAATAGCCAAGGGATGATTAAAACTAAGATAAATTAAAATTTGAAGTTAGTTCCTCAGTTGTACAAGCCACATTTCAAGGGCTTGTAATAGCTACACTGAACAGCACAGATTACATTTCCATTGTCACATAAGGTTCTATCGGATGGTACCGCTGTAGGGTCCCTGCCATGAGGAGGCACGGATCTAGACCACAGAACTTTGGGGAGCTCCTCAGGGCAATGCTGCAGCCTGGCAGAGGGGTAAGTGTGGAACAGAGTCTGGGAGGCAGAGCACAGAGTGGCCCAGGCAAAAGGCGAGAGGGACCCAAGCAGAGGCTCTTGTGCCAGGGGTGCTACGAGGTAGGAAGAGGGAAGGAGGGGGCTGGCAGAGGAGAGGGGCGTAGAGAGGAGGGCAGTGCGGGTCGCGAGGCCCAGGTAGCTGACTCGGAGAGTGTGCTAGAGACCCAGCCTGTCTGACAGCCCAACGGAGCGCTCTGGCCGCCTGCTGCCACTCTGACCAGCCCATTGGGACCACCGCCTGGCCTCTCTGCCCTGACCCCCAGCCCAGATCAATAGACGTTCCTTTTCTCCTTAAAACTCTCCATGGCAGGAGTACCTGCCCTCCACCATCCTTCTGGAGTTCTAGCCACCTCGGACTCTGCCTGCCCCCTTCTCACAAGGCTGCAGCCAGCACATTCTAGGTTCTTGTCTCACCAGGGAAGGACTCCACTGCACACTTTCAGATGTTCTCATGATGTCCTAACTGCCTCCCAATCCTGCACCCAAGTCAGTGAGGCTGCTGGGAAATAGGAAGGACTCAGAGGGTGGGAGGAGCCTCCCAGCCTAGCTCCCCGTGCCAGGGCCCACTTGGTCTGGAGGAGCTGCTAGTTTGGGGAACCCCGGCTGACAGAGCAGGAGACACCCATCCCAGAGAGCAAAAGAGAGGGGCCTGGATCCTCAGCATCGCCCTCCCTCAGGGATGGCTCAGTGTTGGGACCCCGTCATGCGAGGCAAGGGGTATGGGCAGCCTCCAGGGTCCTTAGACCCAGAGATGCATAAGGCCAAGGGCGAGGGGACCTGGTCTGCCATGTTGCAGAGCTCCAGAGACAGGAGTGGAACATTGTCCCCACCCCTCCCAGCAAGGCGTCTCAGCTCCACTCTCTTTGCTCACCTGCTTGGAGCCAGACCCAGGGCGAGGAACGTCAGCGAGGATTCCCCTTCGTGCTCACATTTCTCTCGCCCCTTCCTCCATGAGGCTCCCGATGCCTGTGTTCGGGGAGCAGAGTCGCCAGGACAGGGAATCGGGGAGAATCAGAGGATTTAGAACAGAGCAGTAAGGAGGGGGTGACTTTGCCCGGGAGCGTGTGCGTGTCCTCGGAGGCAGGTGTGCAGAGAATATGACGGTGTGTCTGTGGATGTGTGAGAGGGTGGAGATGAGAGCGAGTCTGGCGTGGAGAGGAGCCATATCTGAGGGGATGTCAAATCTATGCACAAGGCCTTACAGCAGGGTGTAACGCCTCCCGGCTTCAGCTGCCCTACAGAATGCCCAGGTGGCATTGCAAAAAGCTGGCTTTCTGGGCCTCCCTTCTGGAGACTCTGACTCTGTACCTCTGGGGTGGAACACGGCGTATGATGGTTCTGATGGGAACTGAGGTCAAGAAGCATGGCCACTGAGGTTGAGGATGCCAGCTACGGAGTGAAGCTGGTAGGGGTCCAAGTCCCTCTCTCTGCCCCTTCTTGCTGTGTGATTTGGAGCAAGTTACTTAACCTTCCTGAGTCTCAGGTTCCACATTAGTCAAATAAGGAAATAGCAGTAACTATCTGGTAAAGAGCTCGTGAGAAGGAAACTTGGAGCATGGCATCTGATGATGGGTAAGCACTCGGCAAGTCGCACCTCTTATGAATGCAGGGGTATATACAAATAAATAAGTGCACATTCAAGCTGTGTGTGCAGGGAAACAGATGTGTGTACAAATGTGTATGTCTGACTGATGGAGCGGCTTAGAGAGGTCTGTATGTGTGATATGTGTGCACGTAAGGAAGTCTGTGTAGGTGAGAGATATAGACATGTGCATTTGTGGATATTGGGGTGAGGGTGTGTATATGGCTGAGTGCAAAGGAGAAAGCTTTTACAGGAAGAAAGCCAGTCTGAAAGCATCAGTGTGCCCCAGGCCCACTCAGCTACCCCCACCATCCAGACAGAATTACTGGAAGCTGCTATTGTGCAGGGTGGTTCCCGGCAGCTCGGCTGCCTCTGCCACCCCTCCTCTCCTTTCCCTCCCCTCCCAGCAGTCCCAGCTGGGGCAGGGGTCCCTATCCTCCACCACCATCATTAACTTGGGATTAAGCTGGGCTCTCCAGCCGCCATCTCCAGGGCCTGGGGCGGCAGTGAAGGGCAGTGATGGGTGGTGGGGAGTGGGATGGACGATGCCACTTCAGGGAGTCCTGCCTCCTTCCTCATTCTGAGAGCTGCTTAACAGCTGCCCTCACTCCCAGGGGTGCAGGGCTGGGCCTCAGCTGTGGAATAGGGACCCACCACCCCCACCCCTGGAACAGGCCTGACAGCTGGATGCTCCGGGAGAGGAGGCACTAATTGGTTAATGGGGACCCCTCCCCCCACGATCTACCAAGGAGGAGGGCCTGAAATCAGCTATATTGAGGGGTAGGAACCAATTAGGGGTGGCCTGGCTCCTGCCTGACACCACAAAAGCAAATCTGCCCGGCCCCATGAGTCAGCAAATGGAGCCCACTTCCCACCCCTGCGCAAAGGCAGGTGTGAAACACCACTGTCTGCGCCTGGGGGTCCCTGCCCTGGTGAGGCTGGTCAGCGGTGCTGGAGAGAGGCGTCCGTCCTAGGAGGGGCCGGGCCTGAAACTCTGTTTGCACGTGAGACGGCCCTTTGCTCAGCAAATTCAGGGGACCGAGGTCTAGAACTGTGTGTGCCGCACGCAGACTTGCACTGAGATCCTGGGCAAGTCATTCCCTTTTCTGGGCCTCTCTTTCTTGAATTGTCACACTGGAATTTTATAAAAATGTCCCCAAAGCAACCTGCACACCATCCGCCCACCATAAAGCCTTCTTTCCTCCCCCAGTCCCCACCCGCCCCATGCTCGGGTCCAGCAGACATTTTCTGAGCTCACACCTTGTGCCAGGTGGAACCTTCCCATGGACCCTGGGAGGAGAGTTCGCTTTCCTCTCACTTCACAGGTGAAGACACTGGGCCCGGAGGGGGCTCTACAGCAGCTAGTAAGAGGCTTAGAGCCCAGGCATTTCCTCTTGGGACACACTGCCCCAGAACGAGCATCGGGCTCCAGGGACAGATACTCTCTCTCCACCCTTTCGGCCAGTGATTTCTCAAGCATCTGTCAAGGGCCATCTCACATCTTGCAGATCAACTACTTCCCCACTTACCCACCTGCTCGGCAGCCCCTGGGCATTGTCGCCTGCTTCCTTCCACTCTGAGGGCCTCCTGCACCTTGAACCTAAACTGCTATGATGGCTCTTACCACCTGGACTGGCAGTCCTCTGCCTTTCTCCCTGGACTGCAAGTTCTTCGAGGAAGAGATTCTGTCTCATTCATTCTCGCAACATAGTCTATAGTGTCCAGTGCCAGGTATATAGCAAGTGCTCAATATCTGAGTGTAGGACGGGCGACTGACTGAATTAACTTGACCAGCTGGGGCCTGCCCAACCTATTCAAATTCAAATTTTAATTAATTAAAATTAAATAAAATTGAGAATTTGGTTCCTCGGCCTCACTAGCCGCATTTTGAGGACTCCACAGTAGGGACTAGTGGTCACCGTATTGGACAGTGAGAAAATGGAACCTTTGCATTATCACAGAAAGTCCTGTTGGACAGCGCGGCCCCAGAGGCCAGGCTCCAGCTGGCCCCCAGGCCCTGAGGTCTCTGGTGGTGTCCCCATCTGCAGCTCAGAGCTCGGCCCCGGGATCCCCAGCCACCTTTGGGCCTGTCTTTGAAGACCAGCCCCTTAGCCTGCTATTCCCAGAGGAGTCCACAGAGGAGAAGGTGACGTTGGCATGTCGTGCCCGGGCCAGTCCTCCAGCCACCTACAGGTGAGACCCCCCTGCAAGGTGGGTGCTGGGAGCCCCTGGGCAATCATGCAGCTTTTCCTCAGTCCTGTGACTGGGCTGGGTCTGGCTGGGCAGGACTCAGGAGGGCCCCCTCTTCCATTCCTGCTGCAGGTGGAAGATGAATGGCACCGAAATGAAGCTGGAGCCGGGTTCCCGCCACCAGCTAGTGGGGGGCAATCTGGTCATCATGAACCCCACCAAGGCACAGGATGCCGGCGTCTACCAGTGCCTGGCCTCTAACCCAGTGGGCACTGTTGTCAGCAGGGAGGCTGTCCTGCGCTTTGGCTGTGAGATCCAAGGAGTGCCAGGGCACTCTGGGGCAGGGGAAGAAGGGGCTGGGAGAAGTGTCCAGAAAGGGCAGATGACGACTTCCCATGGAGGCTGAGCTGGGGAGGGGAGCCAGGCTTGCAGAGCAGTGCCTGAGTAGACCTGGTCTTCACCTCCAGTTCTGCAGGAATTCTCCAAAGAAGAACGAGACCCAGTGAAAACTCACGAAGGTTGGGGGGTAATGTTGCCCTGTAACCCACCTGCCCACTACCCAGGTGAGTGGGGACCCCGGCCCATGGTTATACAAATGGCCCAGGAGGGGCCGTAGCAGCTCATCAGAGGAAGGAATAAAGGGTGGTGAGCAACTCTTGGAAGCACCGATCCCGTGGTCCCCAACCTCAAATGATTTCATATTTCCTTCATCGATCTGTCATTTTCTAGCTCTGTGTCCTGCCTCCCCCTTCAGACTGGATGTCCCTGAGGGGCTGTTTCCCTATCAGACAGTGCTCCTGGGAGGCAGGAATAAGGCTTTGTCTTCCCTCTAGGTCTCCCGTCAGCCCTAGCTTAGAGCACAAGAAAGGGGGTGGGGGTGGAGAGAGTGTTCGGGGGAGGGACAGCTCTCCGGACAGGGTCTAAAGATCCCCTCCAGCATGTTGGGGAACCATCCAGAGTTGCCCCGTTAGCCTAACACCCCCTGGCGTCCTCAAACTCCCCACATCCTAGGCCTGTCCTACCGCTGGCTCCTCAATGAGTTCCCCAACTTCATCCCGACGGATGGGCGTCACTTCGTGTCCCAGACCACAGGCAACCTGTACATTGCCCGGACCAATGCCTCGGACCTGGGCAACTACTCCTGCCTGGCCACCAGCCACATGGACTTCTCCACCAAGAGCGTCTTCAGCAAGTTTGCTCAGCTCAACTTGGCCGCTGAAGGTCAAGGATGGGGGCGTGGCCGGGAGGAGAGAACTGAAAGGGTCGGTGGGCATTGAGTAAAGGGGATTTTCCATCCCAGAGCAGCTCACAGGGCACAGAGCCCGGGGCCTGGGCCCCTGAGTCCTCCTGGTGCAAGACCTCAGACACTTGTCCCAGGTACCCAAGGGGGAAGGGAGCTAAGACAGAGTTAGCTCTAAGCTGTGCTGAGACCTTTGCATAACAGCACCTGACCCAGACCCCTTGCATCTGATCTGTGAAACCTCTCTCTCCTCAGATCCCAGGCTCTTTGCACCCAGCATCAAGGCCCGGTTCCCAGCAGAGACGTATGCGCTGGTGGGACAGCAGGTCACCCTGGAGTGCTTTGCCTTTGGGAAGTGAGTGACGGAAGAGAAAGGGAGCAGGCCAGGGCACAGGTGACCCTAGAGGGAGGGCAGGCAGGGTCATTGTGGTGCCTTTGCAGAGTCTAGCAGAAGGCCACAGCCACAGTGGACAGTGATTACCACGCACTGCACACAGACCCTCTGGTGGGGCATCACGCACACCAGGGGCCTGGCACATACTAGGTCACTGGATCCTCCCAGCAACACCTCAGGCTGGAAGCAGATAGCAGAGCGTACCAACTCCAACCCAGCCTACCCGGGTCAAATCCCAGCTCTGTCACTTGCTAGGTGGGAGACCTTGAGTAAACTACTTAACCTGTGCCTCAGGTTCCATATATGTACATGGGGATAATAATAGTACCTACCTCATATGGGTTGTTATGAGGATTAAATGAGTTAATAGATGTAAAGTACTTAGAACAGTGTCTTGCATTTAGTAAGTGTTCTATGGATACTAAGAGTTATCTTTTAAAAAATTACAATAGAAATCATGCTGTCCCAGAAAAAGGTTTCACTGGAACAAGGCTAAGCAAACAGCAGGTACTCAATAAATTTTTGTAGAATGAATGACTGCAACTATCTCCTGCTATTTGAGGAGGCTCAGGATGACCCCGTGCTTCATGGAAAGTTACTGGGCTTCTAGAAAATCCATATTTAAATCACGTGATAGGGCAACATATTAACCCATTAAGACTCACTGATACCTTAGTCTGTTTTAGTACATGGATCACCAATAACTAAAGCCTCTTTATAAAGTAGAGGCAAGGCCCTGTTGGGAAGAGAGGGGAGGGGACCCATTAAGACCCAGGTGGCAGGCCACTGCTGGAAAGGGCAGGCCCAGAAGAGGCAGGTGGCCAGTGGGAGTGGGAGAGGGGAGAGCCACTCAGCTTCAGAGTACAAACCAAAAGACGATCGACTTTATTAGTGTCACAATTGTTGCAGGCGAGTGAGGGAAGAGGGGAGCCCCGCCCCTTGCCCCTTCCCTGCCTGAGCTTCAAGCCCCGCCCTCCCTCCTTGCTTCTCTCTTTCTCTGTTCCTTCCCAGGCCCCGGTCGGCTGCCCTCCTCCCCACCCCCACCTGCCTAGCATCTCAGGAGGAAGACCTGAGAGTCTGGGTTCAAGGAGCTGTCCACGCAGGGGAGTCTGACTAGCTCCTATCTGGTTTTGTCTCCCCTGCCAGCCCTGTTCCCAGAATCAAGTGGCGCAAAGTGGATGGCTCCTTGTCCCCGCAGTGGGCCACAGCCGAGCCCACTCTGCAGATCCCCAGAGTCAGCTTCGAGGATGAAGGTACCTATGAGTGTGAGGCGGAGAACTCCAAGGGCCGAGACAGCGTCCAGGGCCGCATCATCGTGCAGGGTATGAGCCTGAGACACCCTCCGCCTTCACTCACCCCTGTCCCTGAGAAAGTGCACCCAGAAGTCAGAGGGAAGACTGGGAAACCCCTCGCTTTACGGCTTCCTGGTTGGAGGATTGCACTGGATGTGGGAACAGAAGAGACTAGCGCTGCGGCCACCTCAGAGCTTCAGTCGGGGTTGCAGAAAACACAAGGGAGAAAAGTTGTTAAAACAGCCTCTGGCACAGGCTCAAACTGCCAACTTTCTCGAGCCCACTTCTTGCCACGCGCCGTCCCAGAATGCTCATGGCGCTCTCTGCTGTCCGTCACAGGAACTGCAGGCCTGCAATTCAGGGCCCATTTAATGAGCCGGAGACTGCTCATCTCCAGTCGCTCGCTCTCCCTTGCTCCCCACAGCCCAACCGGAGTGGCTCAAGGTGATCTCGGACATGGAAGCCGACATCGGTTCCAGCCTGCGTTGGGGCTGCGCAGCTGCTGGCAAGCCCCGGCCTACAGTGCGCTGGCTGCGGAACGGGGAGCCTCTGGCCTCCCAGGTAGGAGACCTGGGACTTCCTCTCACACACTGTCCTCTGCTCACCTGTTTCTCTAGCTCCCCCCACCCCACCGTCCCTCCCCGCATCCCTGGCAGCCCCTCTGGGCCAATTACAGTGCCATAGGGGGGTTCTGGGTGCTTCTTTCCATCCCAGCGCTACATGGCCACAGGCTGGTCAACTGGATAGACACTTGACTGGAGGGTCCATACACAACTCAGATACAAGAACACTGTGTCCTGAGTGATCACTTCATCCCTTTGGCTTCAGTGTGCTGATGTCCAGGGAGGCCTGGGAAATCCCTGAGTCCTAGAATTCCAGGTGGCCCTGACATGAGACTGGGCCTATGAACTCCCTCCCCAAGGGAGTGGCAGCCTAGCTACAGTCCCCACGGCACCCATTCCCGCTGGCCCCTGCACCCTGGTCCCCTGGTGGTCCTGATGCCCCTGCCCCGCTCTGGGCCGGGCTCTTCTGCACAGAACCGGGTGGAGGTGCTGGCCGGGGACCTGCGGTTCTCCAAGCTGAGCCTGGAGGACTCGGGCATGTACCAGTGTGTGGCAGAGAACAAGCATGGCACCATCTATGCCAGTGCTGAGCTGGCCGTACAAGGTAAAGGGCCCCGGGAGGCTGGGGACATCGCCCGGGAGGCACAGGCAGGGCTCCAGGGACTGAGTCGCAGCATTTCTAAACACGAAACGCACCCCGGCACTTTCCTCGGTTTTTCAACAGCTTCTGAGCAGAAATCAGGAATTTAAGAAAAGAGATGAGACACTAGATTGAGAGCTCCCAAAGGACAGGTCTCTGGCTTGTTCCATGTCTGGCATGGACAAATTAAATGTTTGCTGCAGTGAAAAAAAAGAGCCAAAGTCATTGGAAACCAAATCAATTAGATTTGTATTTAACTCGGCCCCTCTGGCTATGTGACCTTTGGCAAGTTAATTAATTTCTTTGTGTCTCAGTTTACTGATTTATAAAACGTGGACCATAGTCTTGCCCTCATACAGCAGTTGTGAGGATACAGCGAGATGGCAGAGATAAAGCATAAAGGGCTGCCCGGCGCGTAACAGTGAGTGTCAGCGGCTGCTAGTTTTCTTGAGCTCGTGGAACCTCGGTTTTCCCATCTGTGAAATGGACGTAGTAATACCTACCTCATCAAGTTGTAGTGAGGCTTAACTAAGACTTATTCATTCATTCAACCAATGTTTATTCAGTACCTCCTGAGATAAGTTCTCTGCCTTCACGTGTCTTACAGTCCAGTGGAGAGGGACTAATAAACACAAAATTGAATAATTAAATAAGACAATTTCAGACAGCCATAAAAAATACAGTATAAAGAAAATCCAGTAGAGGTAGAGGAGAAGTGGGCCAGTGAGACAGAATGGCCAGGGAAGATCTCTCTGAGGAAATCTCTCTGGAGGTGTCACCTGAGTGTTGCAAAGGAGCCAGCCACGTGAAGATCGGGGGGAAGCAAAATGTGCAACCAGGGCAAAGGTCCTGAGACGAGAGAAAATGTGGCACCTTCAAATTTCAAAAATGGCCCAGGCGATTGGAGCACATTGAGGGAGAGAGTGAAGCGAGACAGGACTGGGGAAGAGTGGACTTAGCTGTGAATCCCTGGGAGGAGGGGAACTTCATTTTCAGTGCCTGACTCACATTTTTAAAAAGATATTCCCGGCTGCTGGGTGGAGAAGAGATTGTAGAAAGCAGGTGCAGAAACAGGGAGACCAGTTCGGGAGCTTCAGCTGTCCAGCAGGACATTCGGTGGCCTGCAGGAGCCTGGTGGCAGTGGGGTGAGGAGAAGGGGCTGGGTTCTGGGTGTATTTTGGAAGTGGTACTAAGAGTCACTCATGGATTGCCCACGAGGGTAAGTAAAGCAACTTAGCACAAGGCCAGGTGACATCTTAATCAAGGGCAACGGGTACTGTTACGACTCCCTGGGTGACTGTGGAGCACTCCCTTTTCCTTCCAGCACTGGCCCCCGACTTCAGGCTGAACCCCGTAAGGCGCCTGATCCCTGCGGCGCGGGGGGGAGAGGTCATTATCCCCTGTCAGCCGCGGTCAGCACCAAAGGCCGTGGTGCTCTGGAGCAAAGGCACTGAGATTTTGGTCAACGGCAGCAGGTACAACTTGCGCCCTTCCCCAGGCAATTCCTGCCTCTTCTCATTCTCCTCAGAGGTGAGTACCCCCTCCCCCGCCCCGCCCCTGCCAGGACTACAGTGTGTGCCTGGGTTGGCCTGTCCTTGCTGCAGAGTGACTGTAACTCCGGATGGCACCTTGATCATAAGAAACATCAGTCGGTCAGATGAAGGGAAATATACCTGCTTTGCTGAGAATTTCATGGGCAAAGCCAATAGCACCGGCATCCTGTCTGTGCGAGGTAAGGGGTATGTTTTGGCTGAGGTGGGTGGGCTCAGCCACCAAAGGGAACCGTCTCCTTTGCCATCCTGCCCTTGTGTCCCCACATTCCTCCTAGTTTGGTTTTGAGGCTACCCCCGCATATGGTTTCACTAAGGACAAGCCTCTCGCCACCATCCAGAATCTAGTCCTGCCTCCCTCCCACACACTCATGGGGCTGCTGGGAGGTCAGGATACTGTTGGCCACGCTGCCTCTTCTCATTCCTGGGGCTTAGGACAAATCCTCACACCTCATCCACCTAGGGGCCTTTTTTTTTTCTTGGCAGATGCAACCAAGATCACTCTGGCCCCCTCAAGTGCTGACATCAACTTGGGAGACAACCTAACTCTGCAGTGCCATGCCTCCCACGACCCCACCATGGACCTCACCTTCATCTGGACCCTGGATGACTTCCCTATCGACTCTGATAAGCCCGGGGGCCACTACCGGAGAGCCAGTGTGGTGAGGCCTGAGGCCAAGGCCCGGGCTTCTCTCTCCTTCTAGACAGACAGGAGACCCAAAATGTCCTTAACCACTACCACCCCCACAGCTTTTCCCCATTCTCTCAAGAATGCCAACCACGGCGAGCTCATCCTTCCATTCATAACCACCCTCCCTTAGACGGGCAGTTCCTTGGATTCTACCCAACGTCTGCATTTAGGAGAGGTTAGGGACAAACCTGGAATCTCAAGCACCCAGCAAGGTTCACTCTCAACTACTGCTCTTGTTATCCTGCCCGCCCCCCCAATGCAAGTGACATCACTAACTTGGACCACCATTGACTGCCTTGTGTAACAAACTGCTGTTTAGTCCCCAGTGCTACCAAGTGAGGAATAATAGCTGATTCCTCCCATTGAACAGATAGGAATACCAAGATGCAGCAGGAACCCTGGATGAAATGGAGCAGGGGACGCTAGCCAGGGCCGTGCCCTCTGACCTGTCCCCTTCCTGTTCCCCGTGTGCAGAAGGAGACGGTTGGGGATCTGACCATCCTGAACGCCCAGCTGCGCCACGGCGGAAAGTACACATGCATGGCCCAGACGGTGGTAGACAGTGCGTCCAAGGAGGCCACAGTCCTGGTCCGAGGTGATGGGGTTTCCCGCCCCACTCCCGCCCCAACTCCCTCAAAGGCCAGCTGGGCTATTATGACCTTCGCTCCCTAACTCCCCTCCTCTCCCTGAAAGCTGTGGGGAAGGGCCTCTGACGGAAGTCCATTGAGCAGAACTTACCCCCGCGGTTCTTGTCAGGTCCTGAATGAACAGAGTATTCTTCCTCCAAAGCCAAAATTTAAAAACTCCATTCCTAAATACATCCCAAGAACTTTGCTGAGGCCAGATTTTCAGAGCCTAGTGCTGGGAAATGTATCCCTACGCGAGGGCCTCTATGACCCCTCCAGCCTCGGACACATCCCTCCCACTCCCCCGGGCCCCATTCCTCACCCACTGCCCCATTCCTCGCCCTCCCACTGGGGTGTGTGTTTGTGGCGCCCTCTGCTGCCCATATTGGTACTGCACCAGCCCAAACCAGCCTGGAGGAGGTTGGCTCCAATTTGACGCTGCCCAATTCTGACCCACAGTGCTCTGACCTCTTGGTGCAGGTCCACCGGGTCCCCCAGGAGGAGTGGTGGTGAGGGACATCGGTGACACCACTGTCCAGCTCAGCTGGAGCCGTGGCTTCGACAACCACAGCCCCATTGCCAAGTACACCCTGCAAGCTCGCACTCCATCCTCAGGGAAGTGGAAGCAAGTACGGACCAGTAAGTGGGAGCCCCTCTGCCCCCCAACCCCAGGTCGCTACTGAGAAGGCCTGGCTGTGTGCCAGAGGCGGCGGCTGGGAGTCAGAGGGCTGGACCTGAGCCTGGAGCTTCAGAGAGGAACAAGCTTGGGCCATCCGCCGGCAGGGAGCGCCCAGGCCAGTGGGGAGATGGTGTCACATGGACAGCAGGAGAGTGGGGAGAGAGTTGCAGGAGGAGCGCTCTGTCTGCACATTTGAAGCATTGGCAGGACAGGATTCCAGGGGCTGCGGAGTGCATAAAACATCAGCAGACTCCAGGGCGGGGAAGACTCCTAGTTTTCTGGTCATTTCTGAAAGATATTGAGCGCTTAGTATGTGTCAGGCACTAACAGGAGAGCTGGGTACAGGCCCAGTCCCTGCCCTGTCCATCCAGACCAATAAACTAATGCCGGAACGCTGATTCCCTGGTGCCTTGCAGATCCTGCCAACATCGAGGGCAACGCGGAGACTGCCCAGGTGCTGGGCCTCACGCCCTGGACGGACTATGAGTTCCGGGTCATAGCCAGCAACATCCTGGGCACTGGGGAGCCCAGTGGGCCCTCCAGCAAAATCCGGACTAAAGAAGCAGGTCAGAGTCCTGGGTGTCCCAAAGAGAAGTGACATTGGGGAACCCCAAGCAAACAGCAATTATACAGGGTTCCAACCCTGCTCACCAGCTTCAGATTCTAAAAAGGAACACAGGTTGGGGCTGGGCCGTAGCACTGCATGCTACATTATGCCCTGGGCCACAGCCTGTCAAGTCTGGAAGAATCATCCAGTCCAGACTCCTCATTTAAAACATGGGCCAACCTTAACAAGTCCCTATGAATCTACACTATCTCAAAACAAATTTTTTTTTTAAAAAATGGAAAAGCTAGAGTTTGAAGAAAGGAAGCGTCACACTGGCAGAGTCTGGACTTGAACCCAGGACCATGGGGTGGTGGGCAGATGTCCTCCCTGAAAGTACATGAGATGTAGATATCAGTTAACGAGGAAGGTATGTGAGAGTATGCGAGTATGTCAGTGTGTGTGTGTGTGTACATTGTGCAGGGGACTAGAGAAACAGCCAGTGTCTTCAAGTCCTCTAGATGGTTTCTTTGGGAACGGGAGGAATGGATCATCTGCCCACAGCCCTCCTGAAAGGCACATGGATGTTGGAATGAGTGAGGAAGAGACCTGGAACAGGCCCCGACAGCATCTGTTGAAAGGCTCCTGCTGCCCACTGAGCCCAGCATGAGAGCCTATTAGTATACACAGACCCAGGGGGAAGGTCCCTAGACTGAAAATCTACCTCTGTAAGTGGAGGGCAGGGAAAGACCCAAGAAAGAGGCAGACCACTCCAGTCTGGAAACTAACAAAGTTCATTAAGAGAAATTTAAGTTGGAGGCACATCTTGGGCGGCTACAAGGTAAAGTGGATAGTGTCTGTGCCACTTGACAGGCACCAAAGAATTACATACAGTAAAAGGAGAAAACAGGCATAGGTGCTAACTAGTACCTGAATACTACCAGGTATAGGAAATTACATGCCCGACCAGGTGAGGACAACAGCCTGTTCCAGGAAGCCGCAAGTAGCAGGAGGCAAAGGGGTGCTGATTTATGTCAGAGTGAACATCACTTATGATCAGACAGTCTCTTGGGCGGGGTTGGAAAGAAGTCTCCGTTCTGGCCCGGGTCCAGCTGGTGGGACAGACAGTGGTCACGTCATGGAACAGGCTCTCCTCCACAGAGCCCTGGGGTATCGACCAGGCAGCGTGGATCAGGACCCTGCCTCCCCTTCTCCTGCCCACCCAGGCCCGCCCCACTGGGGGTGCAGTGAGGGTCTGCCTGCTTGTGTCTCTTCTACATAGTTCCCTCTATGCCCCAGCCTGACTCTCTGGGCTCTTTCTGGAATCATCCATCATTTTTAACTGGTCTCTTTCATTCTAGTATCCCAGCTGGTAAACACAAAGACAGCTAGACGCAGAGGAAAGACGATGGGCTCTGAAATCAGAAGAACTGAGTTCAAATTCTAGCTGTGCTACTGATTAGTTCTGTGACCTTTAGACAAGTCACTTAACTGCTCTAGGCCTTTGTCCTTCTACCCTGGAAAGGTGACAATAACGCCCACCTCACAGGACCAGATGGGCAACGTGTTTTAAGAGCTCCTTGCAAATTACAAGGCCTTAAGCTATAGTCATCAAACCAAGTGATATGTCTCCAATTGCTGGATCATCTGCAGAAATATTCTGACCCTCAGCCAGGTTACCCGCTGCCAAGCTTTGCGAGCCGATAAAATACATTATTGTTTTAATGTTGGCCTTGTTTAATATTAGAGACAATTGGGAAATTAAACCTGCTGCAAAAAGAAAAAAATAAAACCCTGCAATCCAAAAGAAAAGTTTTTTGCATTCACTGCCATTCAAGATTATTTATTCCCCTTAATTTAAAGCAAAAGGCAAACTGGAACTGGTCTCTATTATTTAGTTTAAGCCGACAGAAGGGACGAGAATCATTCATGGAACACACACACAGATACTGGCCACCATCTTAATTTTATTCTCTTTACAGCCCTTTGAGAGAAATACTATCCTCACCTTATGGAAAGGGAATCAGGCTCAGAGAGTTAAGTAACTTGCTCAGAGAAACAGCAAGTTAAGTGGCAGAGGTGGGATTTGATCACAGCTCTGTCTGACTCTAGAGACCAGGTCCAGAGGGACTGTTAGTGGACAAAACCAGGGCGTCCCCATTCTAGGATGCTTTATAAGCACAGGCTCAGGCTCAGGGCTTTGGTTCCCTCACTGTCCATTAACAAGCCACGTCTGTGTTCCTTGGCCCTGACAGCCCCCTCAGTGGCACCCTCAGGACTCAGTGGAGGTGGCGGAGCCCCCGGAGAGCTCATCGTTAACTGGACGGTAGGCTGCAGGGACAGAGGCAGAAATGTACCTCCTATACTCCGGGGGGATGGGGAGACAAGTCCTGCCTCCCCCACCCCTGTCCTGACTTACCTCTGGGCTGAAGTGGCTTTCAGAGAGGACCCACACAGGGCCACTGCGGTCTTGCTCCAGACCAGAAAACTTCCTCTCCTCCTTACACCCGCTGCCACTTGCAGGAGCAGCCATGCAGGATAAAAACTGCCACAGGCGCACGAATCCTGGGGCCGACCCTCGTGCTGAAGGTTGGGTGGGGCCGGAGGATGGGCAGGAAATGCACCCTCGGCCCCTCGCCCATGCCACGCTCTTGCCCCTCAGCCCATGTCACGGGAGTACCAGAACGGAGACGGCTTCGGCTACCTGCTGTCCTTCCGCAGGCAGGGCAGCACGAGCTGGCAGACTGCCCAGGTGCCCGGTGCCGACGCCCAGTACTTCGTCTACAGCAATGACAGCGTCCGGCCCTACACGCCCTTTGAGGTCAAGATCCGCAGCTACAACCGCCGTGGGAATGGGCCCGAGAGCCTCACTGCGCTCGTGTACTCGGCTGAGGAAGGTAGGCCACGCCGGGGACCCCTGCACCCCACCCCGCGCTCCACCCCAGATACGTGCCCATGGGGGGTAGGGTGGGGAAGTGCTACTCCCACCCCCCACCTCCTCTCAGTTTCATAGTGGGGTGGACAGGACACCTGGGTTCTAAGCCACTGGCCTCATTTCGAGCCCTTTCCACCTGGTCTCCTCCTCAGGCTTGGGGAAGGCGGAGGGAGGCTCTCTGGGAATCCCCACGCGGCCTTCATCCTGGACCCTGGGCCCTCTAAAGTCCTACTCAAGGGCCATCCCAGTTGGCAACTACTCTGTAGGGCACAAGGAGGCCCTGGGAATCCAAACCCATTCTGTATCGGTTCCCAGAGCCCAGGGTGGCCCCTACCAAGGTCTGGGCCAAGGGGGTCTCATCCTCAGAGATGAACGTGACCTGGGACCCTGTGCAGCAGGACATGAATGGAATCCTCCTAGGGTACGAGGTAAGCACTGGCCTGGGGCTTCAAGGTTAGGTGGGGGCACCTCGCAGTTCACTGGTCATTTTCCGGGGGTCATTCTTCACTAACTTGGCACACGGCACCCCATCTGTGCAGCACTGTGAACTCAACCTTAGCTAAGACTGTGGCTGGTGCCCAGAGGGGAAGACAGGCCCGCAGACCTTATAGTAAGTGCTGGCTGCGGGAGCCCAGGGGAGGAAGAGTGGGTTCTGGAAGGGGCATGGCCTGCCCTTTTATGCCAGAGCCCAGCTAACCTGGCATCCTCCAGGCTGCAAAGAACAGTATGGGCCCTTCTATGTATCAATTGATCACCCCGTCCCTGGGGAGCTCTGGGCCCACCAATGACTCCACATCAGGGTACCTGTGGAATAGGTGGAGATCGAGAAGAAGCAAGAGGAAGGGAAGAAGGAAAAGCAAGGATGTCATTGCCTAAGGGAAAGTCAGGCCCAGTTACCAGAGATGCTAACGCCACTCCAGTAGAGTCATCGGGGTTTTAGCGCGATAGGCTAGGCATAGGCAAGCCCCGCTGAGGAGAGAACTCCCACCTCCGCCCTTGATTTGGAAGAAGAGTTCACAGGTCATAATATTATGATGACTAGTAAAATGGGTTGGCATTTATTGGGTAGCCATAATAACTTTGCTGGGGTTTGGGGGACAACTTTGCAAGTACAGATATGCACCTCATAACCTTTAGCAGAGTGCCCATGGGATTCCCTGAGTGAATTAAATCGGATCGGGTTCCAGCAGGCCATCACGAGGTTAAGCGTGTGCCCATCCCCGACTCTCACCCATTCGCCGGCTCCCTGCTCGGCACTGAGAAGGCGGCAGGGACCCACACCCACTGGTCCCTGCTCTCTTGGAGCTCATGACATAGTGTCCAACTTCCAAGATCCGAGACCGAGTCACAAGAACCAGAGTGAGCAAGAGAGGAACAGAATGTAGGTGGCCAGGGACAGGGTCAGGGGCGCTCTGAGGTCCTGAACTTTCCTGCTGACTCTAGGGTATCTTTGTTCCCTTCAGATCCGCTACTGGAAAGCTGGGGACAAAGAAGCCGCTGCTGACCGAGTGAGGACAGCAGGGCTGGACACCAGTGCGCGAGTCACTGACCTGCATCCCAACACCAAATACCATGTGACCGTGCGGGCCTACAACCGAGCGGGCCCTGGGCCTGCCAGCCCTTCCACCAGTGCGACGACCATGAAGCCCCGTGAGTGGGCCTGGGGTGGGGAGGTGCCCCTAGGATCACTCTTTCTCTAATGCAAGAAAAACGCTCTAGCTCAAAAGTGCTGGGCTGGACGGAAGTAAGACAGGAAGCCTGGTGAAAATAAGGGAGTGGAGTTTATGGCTTCTAAAGCGCCTTTTTCTTCTCCAATCTTTGGATTTTCATGGCATTTATTTCTTAGGTAGCTGTGACAGAATGTTCTGGGTGTAACTGCAGCGGGCAGACATCTAGAAAAAGGCTGGCTAAAAGCAAAGGGGGTGGGTGGCAAGGAAACACGTGCAAGTCGCCCCAACTTCCTCCCTCCTCTGGCAGCTCCACGGCGACCTCCTGACAACATCTCTTGGACTTTCTCGAGCTCCAGTCTTAGTATTAAGTGGGACCCTGTGGTCCCTCTCCGAAATGAGTCTGCAGTCACTGGCTATAAGGTAAGGGAGGGACCAGGCAGGCACTGGCTAGTGATGAACAGCTCATCGGTGTTTCCAGTGAGCACAAGGGGGCTGCAGTCTACAGCAGGAGGGATTGGAGCTAAACATAAGCAAAGTGTTTGTGACTGTGAGAGGCATGAAATACACGAATGGTCCTCCAGGTGATTCGTAGTAGAGACTATAAGAAGGGGGCAGATGGCATGTCCTGCGGAAAGGCAGGGGTCATGGAGGCACTGACGGCCCACGTGAAGTCTCGGGTCCTTCTAGCCTAAGGGATCTGCAGAAATAGTTCAGCTGCTTGCAAGCTTTCCTCCACCAACGAGGAGCTTGCTCAAGAGCCTGGTCCCGGTCAACAGGAAACAGGAGGGGTGAGGAGGCAGAACCTCCAGAGCCCAGAAGCACATGGGTTCTTCCCAGGGCCTTGAGCTGGGGAAGAGAGAAAACTCGGCCTAGGCGTAAGTAGCTCCACCTGGCTAACACCCTTCGTACAGATGCTGTACCAGAATGACTTACACCTGACTCCCACGCTGCACCTCACCACCAAGAACTGGATAGAAATTGCAGTTCCTGAAGACATCGGCCATGCTCTGGTGCAGATTCGGACCACAGGGCCTGGAGGGGATGGGACTCCAGCAGAAGTTCACATCGTGAGGAACGGAGGTGCTTCCTCTCCCCATCCGCCCCCCACCCCAGAATATCAAGGTCCATGCAGATGCCCGATGAGGGAATCTTCCCCACCCAAGCCAACTCCAACCCAGCCAGACCCCAAGGGGACAGGGGAAGGCAGGCAGGAACCTGTGCCAAGTAGGCCTGGAACTGCCCTGAGGGCCGGGGAGGTGAGTGTGCTCCTTTCAGGGGTACAGGGGTCCTACAAAACGCTGTAGGAGTGGGGCTAAGAATACATCCCAGCCCAGAAGCCGGCCCTGAGTCTCTGTAGAACGTCTAGGACCAGTCCCAAAGGTGGGGCGGGGTGAGGCCAGGCCCAGCCCACCCAGCCCCACATTTCCACCTGCCACTTTCAGGCACAAGCATGATGGTGGAAAACTCGGCAGTCTGCCCAGCTGCACATTCGGGCACCATCCTCTCCCACTCCATGGCCATGCTCATCCTCATAGGCTACCTGGAACTCTGACCTTGGCACCCCTCTCCGCCACAGCCGGGCACCTGCCTCCGATGAACACAGCCAGCTGGCCCTGGTCCCTTCCCGACGCCAAGGTGGCCCAACACTGTGCCTAAGAATGGCTGGTTTTAAATACCTATTTTAGACTGTGCCCTTTTTGTAGAAGGTAGGATATTTCAAATTCTGCCACAGGATAGAACCCATACAAGGATTTTTTTTCTTTAAATCAAGAGGCACCAGGCAGTAACTTTCGTAATGATACTGAGCCCTGTGCCCTGGCCTTTCAGGGCACCTAGATGGAAGGAACGGGCCTGTGGGAAGGAGGTTTGAAACATCTATCTGCACATCTGTGGAGGTGGCGCCCTGGGACTGCATGTAGACTCTGGCCCCTGAGCGCAGAGTCCGAGGCCCGGCAGGAACACTGGTCCCGATTGGGCTGAAGTGGGATGAAGTGTGAACACCAACATCCCTCAGTCTAAGGAGAGGGCCAAACCCCAGGACCAAGGACCCATGGCTGGACCCTGACATTGTCCTCGATGACTCCCTGGCGGCCCCTACCACCTGCCCAGGTGGCTGAGCACCAGTGCCCTAAAGTCCGAGGCCAGGAGCCTGAGCCCCTGCAGCTTGGTGGACGCTACTCCAGACTGCTGGGGTTGGGGACTGACGAGGGCTGAGAGGCTGGGACACCTGGTAGAGAGGAGCACCAGCCTCGGCCTGATGTTCCCTCTTAGCCAACACTGCCAACCCGACCCTGTCAACCTAGAGTGACAGAAGCCACTACAGGTGGCTGGATGACTAAAGGGCTTGTCTTGGGCCGGTCTTCCACCCCACCAAGACCCACCCTGCACAGCCCTCCAGGGTTTGGGCAGGAGACAGGAGAGAGGGGTCTTGCACCCATCTCGTCCTCCAGCTCGGCCTGCAGGCCCCAGGACTCCGCTCCCCCAGCACTGACTCGCTCGAGCCTGGGAAAGGAATCCGGCATTCATTCTGTGTCTGGGAGTCGGGAGCCTTCTGAGAAGGACGAGGATAAATGTGGCCCTGCCTACACCCAGGAGTGCCCAGGACCACCTGACAAGACCCGTCCCCCAGGCTGCCTCGGACCACTCTTTTGCGGTCCCCCAGAAGAAAGAAGGGTTAATAAATGGGACGCCCTATCGTGTGGTCAGGTATATTACCAGGCACAGAACATCAGAACTGGAAGAGGCTTTAGAGCTCAACTTGTCCAAGCCCCTTACTTTACAGACGAGGAAACTGAAGTCAAAAGGGTTAAGGACTTCCCAAGGTCGCACAGCGTGTCAGCAACGGGGCTGGGATAAGAAAAGTCTCCAGGCTCCTTGTCTATCCAGAGGAGGGGGCAGTGATGAACGGCTACGGCCTGGTTAAGGTGGTGGTTTAAGAAGGGCAGTGGCTATGAAAATCTGCTTCAAGAGATTCCAGTGGGGTCAGGGCCTGGCTGGGTCCCAGCCCAAGGCACGGGAGACATCAGTCCTTCTCTGCCTTCTGAGCCTAGCTTCGGCTGGGACCTCAATATGCAGCACTGGCTTGAAGTCCCTGTTCCCCTTACTCTTGCTTCAAGAATAGCCCAAAGCAAGGATGGGGATTCCCCAAATCCAGGTAACAGTGGTGGCACAACCAGGAACCCCCAGTGCCCATGCTCTGACAAGTGGCCCTGGATATCTGGGAGCAGCAGGACGGCCATCTTGTAGGGGACTGGTGCCCTGAGCCTGGTTTCTGTAGTTTACAGTTATAGCTCTATTTTGCTATGGTTTTTAAATTTTTATGTCCTGCTCTATTTTCCTGGGCAGGTTTATGTTGATAATTTCACCCACTACAATTTTTTAAAAAATGTAAGCTCACACTTCCTCTTCCTGCCACCGCTATACCCACCACCCGTCCCAGCCCAAGACTGCCTCCCTGGGAGCCATCTGACTACACCCTCCTCACCTGCGTCTGTCCATCCCCCGATGCCAAGTGCTGGGGGCTCAGCTATGAGACCGATCTCCCATTACAGGGCCCCCAAACTTGGCCTCGCATCTGTGCTCCACCTGCCTCCCGGCTGTGGTTTGGCTGTGCCTAGCTCCAACAGGAAGGGGATGCTCAAAGTAAGAAACCTTCTTCCAAAGTTTAGCTGATTCTGTCCTCACTGCTTTGGGCTGCATCAGGGGGAGCAGGGGACAGGTGTCTAGGTGCTGGTCCAAAAGGGGTGAGCTGGTTTGGCACAGTACCTAACCGGTGCAGCTGGAGGCTGCAGTCCCTAAGCTTGCTTGAGGCAAAAGACTCGACCAAGTGTCTTAGTTCTAATGAGGCCTATTAGCAAAGGGGAGGAAGGCAGTCTCGCTGGGAAGCCAAGGAGAGGTTCGAACTAGGAAAATAGCCCCAGGAAAACCTAACCACTGTACAGGTGGGATTTGTTTGTGGGGATAGAACGGAACTAAAATGATATTCTGGCACCCTGAGACTTCAGGTAGAGCTCAGGTTTAATAAGACTGTAGGTGACCTGAGGACATGCAAGCTTGTGAAATGGAATAGCCTCTTGTTGGGGTGGCTTGTACAGGAGTTTCCAAGGAGGCAGAAGAGATTAGATGGCTTCTCAGAGTCCCTTCCTGCCCAAGGGGCCCCTGATTTTCATTTCTGCTTGGAAGGGCTGGTGTAGTTCAGTGGGGCTCACCCCTGCTGTGGTCATGACTCGACGCTGGATCTCTCCTCTCTCACTCCAAGCCGCAGAGGCAGCAAGGGGATAGCCATAAACTAGTACTTTAGTGGCCAGTAAGTGCCTTGGGGACTAGGGACTGAGACAGCCTGCAGACACCACTTCAGGGCCCGGGGAGACAGTTTCTCCGTTGTGAGTACACTTGAGCTCAGCCTGCAGGGCTCTTCATGGCCTTGGCTACCTGGTCCTCGCTGCTCTGACGGCCCGATGTATACCTCATCCTCAAGGAGGGCAGCTCTCTCCAGATGGAGTCTTGGGGCTGGGCAAGGTCAGGCTGTCTGTCTCCTTTCATTCAGGGCATCAAATGATACTGATGGTGCCAGGGAATAGGAGGGCTATAAAGGGGAGTAGAGTTTCTTTTGATAAAATTGAGACTGAGGTTAGACATCAGAAAAACTCCTGCAATGAGGCCCTGGCATAGTAAGAGGCTTCTTCCTTTTTTTTAGGGGACTTTGAGGAATTTCGATAGCTGTAGCTCTGGGGTCTAGATTAGGTGAAGATTGGAGGGGTGGGGAGATGCTGTAGGCGTCCTTCCAGGGCTAAGATTCTTTGAATTGAAAGGTGCTCAGCACAGGAAGGGTCTTGGAGTGTCTATCTGCTGTGGCCCCTGCAGTGCAGTCACAGTCACAGAGAGAGAAGGCTCCCCCAAGCACTTTTCCCAGCGAACACTCACTCCTCTTGGCAATCCCAGGAGCCCCCCAGTTCGTGCTCTGGACAAGAGCCCAGGCTGGCTAAGGACGTTTTATCCCCTTCGTCTCTTCCCCAGCGACAGAATGGACTGCCCCCTGAGTTCTTCTGTGTCACGAGGATAGTAGTGTACTCAAACCTGGGCTTGCGGCTCACGTGTGGTGCCCTATTTCCCTGGGTCGCCCTAACCTGGGCTTCATCCTGGGGATGAACGGGGTGGCCAGAGCCTCCTGAAGTGGCCTAAGGGATTAGATGGGCATTTTTAAGGGACTTCAAAGGGCTCCATGGAAAAAGGTGCCTGGCAGCTGTATATACATGGTCATAGGCTTTGGGAAGGTAGGACAGTAGAGGGAAACTGAGGAGGAAAAAGATGGGTCAGGTAGTTTTGCCTTAGAGCCCCAGGAAGCCTAGCGCCCTTAGTTAGGGTGCACCCTGCCTTAGCCTCCTGGACTCCAACTCACTCACCCCACCCCATCCAGGGCCTTGCAGAGCTTAGAAAATCTCCTGGCTGGGCAAGGCGTAGGGCTTTATCGGACCACTGACTTGACTCGGTTTTTGTTCAGATGGAACCACTCCCACTGGCCTCTAGTCTGTCTCTCTTGTACTTCTTGTAATGGTAGTTAGTTATTGACTCTGGTAGCAGGCAGTTCTTAAATAAAGATGGTTTCTCGACCTGCTGAGGCAGCTGGCACCAGCTGTGATTTTATCATGCGGCTGATGCACACCTCCTTGTCCTGTTCCCTAACCCTGGGGTCTTCGATCCATTACCTTCACTTTTCTTCACCCAGCCAGCTCTAAGGAAGTCACTGCATACAATCCATACTGCTTCATTCAGTCCTGGGATGGGTAAAATATCAGCCCAAGAGAATTTAAGGCAGGCCTAAGCCGTGCACGAAGGCATTTTGCGGGACTGGGCTGGCTTTACTAACACAATGGGCAGTAAACAGTGCCCTGAGCTTTAGGACATTGGAAGTATTGACTCAACTATACCAAAAGGAAGTCTCCCTGAAAATACAGTGACCCCTACCTGGTGAAAAGGTACCTGTAGTCTCTGCTCACAGCAGCAAAAAGAATTTGAATTTCTTGTCAGTTTCTGGCTGCAACATCCTTTCATGCATCCAACACCTATTAAACACACACTGTACCTGAGACATCTTCAGTGATACACTTGTGCAGCCTTGTGGTGCGAAGTAGGTTGGGTTCCATGCTGACCGTGCCCACAAGCTTTGTCAAGGACAAGGGAGACGGAGGCAAGCAGAGGCCCCACTACTTGCTGCTTAGCCATAAGCCCAGGGCCTGTTCAGCAGAAACCCAGGCTGACAGTGAGCCCCCAGAAGGGGCCAGCATGGACGGCAGCATGGTACCACAACAGGCTCATCCCTTCTACTTTGTACCCAAAGGGGCCGCTGGGAGCACTAGCCACTCTAAAACCCAAATTTTAGTCCAGTCAGCATCTCCTTGACCTTACAGAGGCAGCCTGCATGCACAGAATTCAGTGACCGGAACTGGGTTTGGGTCTTTACCAATATATCTGAAGGTGTTTTGTTTTCTTCCTTGTTCAATCTCATGGCACCCTCAGAGTCAAAATTCAAGGGCACAGAGGGCTATAATCCTAGAGCTGTACAATATTCCATCCATGCTTGACCACTGGCTTACTGGAGAAGCAATTCAGCTCTTCTTGGGCTTTAGTCTCTCTCATCTGTGAAATGGGAAGCTGTGCTCCCGTCCTCTTCCCTCCTCAGCGATGCAATGCTGAGTTCATTACCTACTAAGGTATCACTTTATGGACTTCTTTTAAGTACGGCAAGCTCTCTCCTAAGTGCTTCAGCAAATTGTCTAGTCCTGAACTAATATGCATCATTAATAACCCTGCTGAACTATAAACTTCAGTCTTTATTCACAGGATCTCATTTGATCCTCGCAATCATATCTTTTTAAAGATGAAGACTACAAAGGGTCATCAGCTTGCTCCATGACACAGTCTTTAGCAGAAACTGGAGCAGAATCCAGATCTTCTGAAATCCACCCCCATCTCCCCCGAGGTAGAAAGAATGAGAAGGGTGTGTGGAAAGTGTGAGAGCTTTGCAACATAAGGGCAACAGTAAAGACTAGGTGTGCATGCGCCTAGGCCAGGGGTTCTCAACTTCGCCATGAATCAGAATCACTTCTAAAACTTCAGCAAGAGATACTTTGAGCTCATAATTTACACACACACAGACACACACACACACACACACACACACACACACACATCTAGGACACTGAAAGGGCCTAGAAGCAGTGACTCCCCAGTGGTGATAAGCACATCTAGCACCCAGACCATGGTTTCTAAGTACGACTCCCCACACTCAAAGGAACCAGAGTCCCCTGAAGAAACAGCACATTCGGGTTTGAAGACAGGAAAGTCCAAATGTGGATCTGAGACATCGTGTGGTCCTAGAAAGCAATGAGATGTTCAAAGTCCAATGGGATCACGTCGAAAGGACAAAAGGGCTGGCTTGAAGGGACTCCTACTCGTCAAAATAAGGGACAACTTAAGCATCAAAAACGTGACTACAGTAATGGACTATATAGAATTCACTGAATAGAAGAGATTCCAAGGGAGACTGAAAAAAAATGGCGTAGATGATAGAGGTTCTGTTCATCCCTCTGGCGACCAAATCAAAGTTGTGATGGAACAAGGAGCAGCAGCAAGGAAAAATCACCTGAGATCTAGACGAACAAGCCATACAACTAGGGAGAAGTTCAAGAAAGCACCCTGCAACGGCAGAAGGTAGGACAGGGCGAGAACACCAGGCTGCCGGGTCTCGAGTGGCTGAGTGAAATGGAGACGGCGGTAGCGGCAGCAGCAGACGCCTCTTAAAGGGGCTACGTCCATGAGCGGATTTTCATGGTGACGGGCCTGCTCGCTCTGAGCACCAGTGCTGATTCGCCTGTGCGCAGGGGGCACCAGAGACTTACAGGAAGACACTGTCGGAGTGAGGGCTGAGGCAAGACTTGCTCTGTATAGAAGTGCCGGTAGTATCCATTGTTCCCTGTTGAGCCCTTCCCACTCCCAGTGCGCGGACACAGCGCAGCCATAGCCCTGTCATCATCAAAGTGGATAACAGAGGTCGCTCCACCAAGAGGATTCCATGAAACCCCGCCTCCTCCAACTCGTGGCTCCACCTCAGCAAGTCAGATGCGCCTGGATGACCAGTGCCTAGACTCACGCTGGAGGCAGCTGGCCTCAATTTCTGGTGTGGCCTTTTGAGGCAACTATAAGCACAGCATCTGTGGATCGCTTGCTGAATCTTAACAGGTGGCCTCAGATGGGTAGAGTCTTGGGCTAAGTTTGACTTGCAGCTGAACCTCTCTCAGGACTGTCGCAGGACACCTACTTCCCAAATCCACACTAATAAGACCGGGAGATTTAGGAGCTTTGCTTAGTACACAGAAACAGACATGGAAAGGCAGCCAAAATGGGAAGACAAAGAAGCAGAAACCATATGAGAGAACAGAACAGAGATCCAGATATAATGGTGTCGAGTAATCTAACAGATGCAGAGTTCAAAACACTGGTTATAAAGATGCTCAATGAACTTTTGGGAAGTTTGGATAAATTCAGTGAGAACGTCAATAAAGAGATAAAAAACATAAAAATTGAAATGGAAATTATAAAAGAGAACCAGTCTGAAATAAAGAATACATTATCTGAGATGGGAAGGATACTAAATGGAATAAACAAAGGAATAAACAATGTGAGTAGAGAAAAGGATCAAATGCCCTATCTAGAAGATGGGAAAGCCAAGGACACGCAAGCGGAATGGCAAGAGATGAGATGCCAAGACTATAAAAATAGTTTAAAGACCATATGGGACATTATTAAGGGTCTGAATATCCAAGAAAATCAAGATGCTGAACAGCTGTTTGAAGATATAATGATGGAAAACTTCCCTAACCTGGTGAAGGAAATGGACATCAAACTCCAGGAAGCACAGAAAATCCCCAAAATCAGGGATCCAAAGAGGCCCACACCAACACACGTCATAATGAAGATGCCAAAGGTTAAACACAAAGAAAGAATATTAAAAGCAGCAAGAAAAAAACAAATAATTACTTATAAGGAAACACTCATAAGACTGGCAGCTGGTTTCTCAAAAGAAACTATGCAGGACAGAAGGGCTTGGCAAAAAAATATTCAACAGGTTGAAGACCCAGGATCTATAACCAAGAATAATTTATCTAGCAATGCTATCATTTAGACTGGAAGGTCAGATAAAGGGCTTCCCAGACAAAAATAAGCTAAAGGAATGTATCACCACCAAGCCAGTATTATAGGAAATGTTGGAGGGACTTCTTTAAGAAGAAAAAATACAAAAGACTCACTTCAGATTAAGAGACACACAGACTAAAAGGAAGGGGACAGAAAAAGATATTGCTTTGATGGACCTAGAAGGTATTTAAGTCAGACAGAAAGATAAACACTATATGATTTCACTTCTATGCGGAATCTAAGGAATAAAAAGAACTACTCAACCACAGACTCACAAATATAGTGAACAATTTGGTGACAGAAAGAGGGGAAGAGGGTTTGGGGGGCTGAGAGAATGGGGTGAAGGGTTAAAGTAGTACAGAATTAGTAGGTGATTGATGGTTACAGGGATGGGGAGCACGGCATAGGGAATGCAGTTAGCATTAATACGTTGGCTAGGTGGAGGGTCAGGGGAGGGAGGGAGGGAGCAACTGGGGGGATCGTTTTACAAACTGTATAGATGTCTAACCAATGTACTGTATACTTGAAACTAATTAAAATTAATTTAAAAAGAATCCATTGAGACCTCAAAAAAAAGTAGTTTTTCTTTACAGAAAAATGCAGGCTAATAAATATGGAAGTAATAAATTTAAAGAGTTGCCATTTTGCAATCCCCAACATGTAGTAATAAGGATCATAAATGGATTCTAAAACATTTATGAACGGTTTTTAGAAAACCACAAAGCATCACCCCACAGATTATTAATTACAAAAGTATATATATTAATTACAAAGGAATACATATATATATTCCTTTGGAGAGATCTATCATCAATAGTGGGTCATCCGAACATCTTGTGCCTCCTGAGGTGATGAAATAAGTACACATCACCACTTAGTCAGGTTCTTGTCACAATGTTCAAAATTCATTCCTCAGAACCTAATTATTAGGAAATAATGACAAATCCAGATTGTGGGATACTATCCAAGACAACTGGCTTCGCTAGACTCTTCAATCAAATCAATGTCATGAAAAACAAAAATAGCATGGTATCTGTTGTAAAATGAAGTGTAAGACAAACAACCAAATGTAGTATGTTATCTTTCATTTGATTCTGAATTAAAAATTAAAAAGCTGTAAGGTTTGAGAAATTGGGGAAAACAAAATATCAACTTATGTCAGATTATGGAATTGTTCATTTCTTAATGTGAAGACATTGTGGTTACACAGGAGAATGCCCTTATTCAGAGACACATATATCATGTAGGACTAAAGGGTCGCAGAGTCTATGACTGGCTTTCAAGTGATTCAGTATTATTTAGAAAGATAACCGAATTAGTGTCCTCAGAGTTGGGGCTCTGGAATCTTAAAAAGCTCACCCAGGTGACTCAGACACAGCTAAAGAAGAGACCCACTGGTCCAAGTCCTGGTTTCTGCTACCTCCCCTGTAGCTAGAGAAAAGTGAGGGGAGGAAATGCTATAATTCTTCCAGCAGAATTAGCTCAGCTGGTAGCCCAGAGCCTTTTCCCTAATGGTTCCACAAGCCAGTTATCTCAGTCTGAACGGCCTCTGAGGGTCTTACAATCGGATTTCCCACGGAGGAAGGTACACACTAGTCCTCCCTTAAGGGGCCTTGGCTGCTCTGAGAAACCAATAACACAAGCTTCAGGCTATTGAAAAAGCTAGAGGAACAGAAGCAGGGAGCAAGCCAAGGAACTGTTCAGGGGAAACCTACCAGATGAAGATTCCAGTGTTTTGCCAGGAATCAATTTAACACTGAACACAGAGGGTTCACCTGGGGAGTACGGGGAGGGGCAGGTCAATTAACATTTAGTGATGATCTGTTATGTACTGAGTCAGTTGTCATTACTAATCACTTCAGCTTTGGCACACATGGGTTTATGCCCTCACTACAAAACAATTTGTTCAATGTCTGTTCTAAGAAACTTGAGGAAAATAAAAGCCAGATTGATTATGAGACAATTTAAACAAATGCAAGACATTTTTAACTAAAGAGCAGAAAAGGTTAGGTCTCCATACAGCTGTCAATTATTTTTATTGAAGTGGAAAAAATATTTTCACTAAAACAACTATTAATATATCCTTCTACATGATTATGCTAAGGAGAGGAGGAGGTGGGGAGGCATACAAGCTGTAAAAGGTAGAAAATGAATGAAAGCTGGGGAAGAACTCTTCCCGGCAGTAGAGATGCCTGCAGTCGAGAGATGCCTGCAGTCAGCTTTCCTGGGTACCTAGTGGGCAGAGAAGAGCAGGAAGAGATCCATCTGGGAAACAAAGAAGAGATTATTGCCCACAGCTGCCAGTGTTGCCTCTCTACACATCTTCCACTCTTTTGGCAATGGAAGCCCTCCATCTCCGCCGATCCACAATCAGGCACAGCCAGGACACTCCCCTGAAAAACTAGCTTGGCTTCCTGAATAGCCAGTCCTTCGGGAGCCAGGCCTGCAAGATCTTAAGGCTGGCACTGCTGTAGATCACCCTCAGCCCACTGTACAAGACGATGCTCACCAACACAGTGCCAGTCACTCCACTGGCAACTCCTACTCCCAAGGCTATTGCCACCTTCTTCTCCCACGGTGGACGGTGGGGCCTGGAATAGTTATCCAGATTCACTTCCAGGCCCTCATCTACTAACTTCTGCTCCTCAGTAAGGGACTGATGGAAATTCAGGTTCACCAAGTTAGGAGGAAGAACCCTCAGCCCGAAATAGAGCCTCTTGACGAGTCTCAAGTTTTTTAACAGCTGCACATCACACCGGTAGGTCCCAGAGTCATACTCCTGAGTAGACTGAAACTTCACAAAGTGGGAACTAGCTCGGAAGGGCTTGAAGACTTCATCATCAGTTGAGATAATACCCCGAGCAAGTCTCCAAGTAAACCGGAAAGCCTCCTTCCCAATCTCCAGGATGTCTGAACTCAGACAGCTCAGCTCAAATTCCTTCCCTATGAGAACGGTGAAATGGAGCATGCCACAGATCCAGTTGGTCAGACATTCCAAGCGCTGAGATTTACACTTCCTTCTCACGCCATCAGGGCCCACCTCACAGACAGTCTCCTCCTTATAGCCAAGGCCACAGGTGACAGTACAGGTTGTGGCATTGACAATTACTTTGCCCACAGCTTCTTGCAGCTTCTCAGGGATGGCCAGTGTTTTAGGTAAAGTCACCACCAAAGGCAGATACATGGCCAACACCAGGCTCCCAAGGATGAAAACGGTGGATAGAGTCTTCATGTCTCAGTAAGCATTTCGCCACCCTCAGTCAGCACCCCGAGGTATTCCAAGTGAATCCTCTACGTATCATAACTCAATTCCTTCAACATGAGATATCCTTCAAAGTCAGAAGATGTAACACACTGTCAATAAAATACCGCCACTTAAACCATGGTCCAGTCCTTATCAACAGGTGAGGCCACAGGGCAGAAAAAAAAGTCATAATGTTGCTGCTTTACCATCTCTGCTTGTTAGTCACCACCTTACCGGTCTCCATTCTTTCCACATCCTTTTAATGAATTTAAATCCACCTCTTGGGAAGACAAAGATGAAGTGACTTCAGAAGCTGAATTTCCAAATTACCTCAAACGCAGAGTGAAGCTAGACTTTTCCTCACTCTTTCCCTTGCCATCCGAATTGTGGAATCTAATTTAAAGGGTTTCAAAAAGCCAGTTAAATCTGTCCAAGTAAGAAATAAAATACCAAGTCTTAAAAAAAGGAGAGGATTAACTTGAATTAAGTTATTATTGACTCTAAATGCTCCTAAACCGTCTATAAAAAGGATTAAGAACTCTGGACTGAGAAGCAAGTGACTTATCCTTCCAGCATTTCTATTTGTACTTCCTCCTTTGTAAATTAAGACCTCCTTGCCTATTTCGGGAAGGTCACTTTGAGCATCAAATGATCCAATGTTCAGGAAAACACTTGTACAGCTCATGTGTAAGGAATTTTAAATAGAAAAGTCATGAAGACAAGGGCCCTTGTAGAATCCAAATGTTTATCAGCAAGACAGGCGAAATTAAATGCAGCTCCTCTCCCCATTCTAGGCACCCGTCCTTCCCGAGGGCACAGAAGGTGTTTTCTGGGGGAGTGGAGGCATATTTCCCTGCCCCTCTGTTCACCCTAGAGAACAGAGGAGCTCATCTCTCACTTGGGCCAAGGTTGCTATGAGACAGCTATGATGTCAACAACAAATTCTGTCACATAACAGAAAAGATTAATAAATAGACGGAGTTGATTAAAATCAATGACTTAAATAGACTTTATGAAACATCTTATTTTTTAGAGACAATGAGTATTCAGAGGGTTTTTAAACTATTTAACCTAGGGGAGAAAAGTCTAATAAAGAGGAATTTAACTGTATTTATGTGTTAAGAAAGCTCCTTGGAAGGCAGAAAGCTCCTCACGTGTTTTTGTAACCTCCAGAAGACCTCCTAGCACTGTTGCCTCTACTGAGTAGTTACACACACTTAAACTGAGTTGAAGGATTGAAAGAGAGATCATTCCTAGATGATCTTTTTAACACCTTTTTGATTGAATTGTTCATTTATAATGAAGCAGAAATCTGGACCACCTGACACACCCTACCCCTCCCAGCTCTGTATTTCCACACAAAGATCTAACATCAGCACAGGAAGCTGCATTTTCTGTCACACAAAGCAAAATGGCAGGTGAGTTTCAGAAGTGGTTAGTGTCTACAAAAAACATCTATACCTGTTCTTTAATAAACATCCAATTTTATTTACAAAGCAGTAAAGCTTCAGCAAGAAGTACCCAAGGCTTGTACAAAACTACAGAACATTAAAAAACAAAATAGGAGAGATGACAAAAGGAAGAAGAGAATATGCATATGTTGTACAAATTTAGAAAATCAAACCAAAATGGCATAGGTTTTAAAAGCTGATAAAAACTTCAAAAGCATAAATAATTATTAGCAGCTGCTGCCAGGGACAATCTGACAGGGCTGAAGTTGATTTTCTCAGTAGCCAATTTAGGAGGTGGACATAGCATAAATATCCAAATGCACAGGTAAGAGATACCAAGCTACTTTGCACATGGAAATAAGGCGGAAACTTTTGCATCATACAGTTTGTACACTATTGCAGGGAATGGAAGTAATGTCCGCAAAACAAAAATATGTTAGTGAGCCACCTACTAACCTCAGCCACTGGTCTGAGATGAAATATGAAATGAAATTCACAAAATGAGCATTTGAGGAAAAAGTAGTGGCATCTAAAAATACAGATATGTTGCAATTGACTCAGGGAGAGCTCTTACTTCAACTACTGAATTTTGGTTCTAAAAGATGGAGCAGGAGAAAGCAGCTCTTACTGATGTGTTCTAATTTGATTTCTAGCCTAAAATTCAAAAGGTAATCAACTTGTTTGGCTACCTATAGGAGCACCCACCAGCTGATAGAGATTTCACAATAAGCACAGTGTTTAAACTCTCTGAAAATACTGTGAAAATGACGATCCAGGTTAAGCACTTCTGGTCAGCTAAAAGCTCTACTCAGAGAGGCCAGTGAGCCCTCCCCACACTTATTTTACTCTGGCTTTTCAGAGAATTTCAAATGCCTAACGTACACATCCATCCCATCTGCTACTTTTTACATAAAAGAACAGCAAAAGCAAAAAGTAAAAAAATTTTTAAAAAGCTAAGCAACCTTTCACAGAAAGGAAGTGACTGAAACGTCTTAAGGAAAAGAAGCATGGATACAAGAAGGGAAAAATGTGATGACTGATGGAAGGACAGATCTCCACAAGCAATGATAAAAAAAAAAATTTGTTCCTTGATCTGTGATTTGAACTGTGTTGTTGCTGCTTTGATTTTGGACGGTTCTACTTTAGTCCTTGCATAGATTCCCCCACCCCAATCAAAAAGAAGCTTGTTGAGAAACACCTGGCTCATTTCCATCTCTGGAAGCTAGCACAGGTAAAACAATATAAACTACTGATGATTCTTTGCTGGAGACAAAGAATAGTTTTTGAAACTATCCTCAAAAACCATGATTAGTGAAGAAGGAATCAGTACTGGAGGGAAACTCATGCAGTGAAAGGAAAACAAAGAAAAACCCTGACCCTCTTGTAGCCCAGTTTCTTGGGCAAAAGGTATGTTAGGAAGAAGGGGCCCTTCTTATCTTTCTTCCATTTCTGAAAATTTCAAATCTTTCAAGCACTTTCTTTTCTGCCCATCCTTTGTACACAATATAGAAATATAGGAGGTATCTGGTGAAAGGGTAAGTTTCGAAATGGAAGCAAGAATATGCGACAGAAGGTCTCCTAGGAAGCTTGTAGCAGAATTTCAGATAAGAAGAAGTCAGTAAGGACATGCACTGAGGCTGGGAGGCAGATAGAAGGAGATAGCAAATGACAGGTCAAAATGATGCTGGGTACAATAAAATTAGATGAGTAAAACAAGCATCTCTTCTCCAGCAACATAACTCAGTATTAAAGTTTAAATGAGTCAAATTCCCATTTGATGTCTTCACAAATCCTCATTCCTGAGAGCCTATTTGGACTTATGCTTGAAAGGGAAGGGACGTATACTCTTCTTTCATAATTCACTTCTTCATTCGAACATAAAATTCACTCCTTCCACCTCCTGGGTGAGAAGCAGAGGCCTTTGTTTTAAATTAAAGTCAATCTCAAATGACTGACCACAGTGTCCAGAGGCCACATGATGGAAAAATGGGGAAGAACGAAGAAGCACTTCCAGGGTCTTCACAACAGCTCGGAGATTGCTCCCCCTGCTGAAAAGATTAGACACAAAAAGATTTCTTTTAGCATCAACTTAGACCAGTTCTTACAAGAACAGAAATACTGACAGATGCCAGATGATGCGTGACAAGCATACATGCACTAAGAATTTCCCTCCTTTAAGTTAAAACCAACTCCAACTCCCACTTACTCTTCATTGAAACAATAATCCAAATCTCAAATCCCCACCCCACACCTCCTCGTACTTCCCCAAAGGGGAAAAAAAGGCAAAATTATTGGAGTTCTACACATTTTCTAAGCTGCTAATTAACCATTCTCCAAGGTGTCAAGGTGTTAGACAATGATTTATAGTCCAAAAAGTGTGATAAGTAGAGGAAAAGAAATCCTAGGGTACTACATCTTCCAGTCTCATATACTGATTAATCACTAAATGATTAACAGTGAGCAACGAACCCTTTTCCAAGCACCCCTGTTCATTAAGTAACATTCTTATCACCTTAGAATCCCAAATATGATGAAATGTTAATGAAAACTACTGTTGGTACTTCTAAGTGTCAACAACTGATCAATAAATAACCACCTCAATAGTAAAATCAAATGAACACTTCCCTGATTATTCCATAGAAGCTGTTCAACCTCTGAGGGACATCCTTAAATGGCTGCTGAGAAATATTAACTAGGAAGTGTAAAAAGAGAACAAGGTGAAGAAAATCCTCCCGGATGTCATTGGAAATGGTAAAATGGTTAAAAAACTGTCCAAATCATGAAAGAAAAGTCCCATTTGTAAACTTCGCTTTTAACTTGATTTTTAAAAATTCAAGCACAGATGAAAACTGGCAATAAAAAATATATATTCCCATTTGCCTGAGAACAAATTACAAACTCTCCTAGATGCTACATTGTTAAAAATCCAATTTAAACTTTATATATATAGTTCAGTAAGATAAAGTTTACTTAACACCTGTTATGTAGCTCTCTCTCAACATAAAACATAAAAATTAATCTCCTGAGTTGATTTTTAAAAATCTTGAGATAAGAGGATCTACTCTATAAGACTTACTATCAGGCCTTTAACACTTTAAGACTAGTTTTCCTGACTATCCCCTCACCAACCTAGTTCTAACAGTTTAAAAATGAACACAATATTGACATTTTAAGCCCATATCAAGACAGGAAAATCAAAACCAACAAACCAAAACCAGAGCAATCAATACTATGAACAAGACAAGATACAGAGAAACAGCAGGACAAAAGAAGACCTCCATGGAGGCTATTTAAAAGTCTGCCCCAAGGATACACATTATTTAGCTGCATCACAAAGGCAATCCACAATAATATAAAATTAAGAAAATTTCAGCTCAGGATGAACGGCTGCTACTGGTACCTTCCAACAGCAGCCTGAGCCAGAGTGGCCTAAGAACAACATACTGGATATTGATTTTCAAACATTATCTTAGTCAGCTAATAAGACCACCAAGAATGAGAAAGAATATCCAACTAGCCATCTGATTTTAGCAGGAATTCATATATTAGCCTTTGACGCACTGATCCATTTTTTAAAAAGAGAAGAGAAGAACAAATACCCTCACTTACTATCAAGCATTCAAAACAATCACAGATTTGCGAGGTGGTTCGGAGGCCCGGGGTGATGGGCCAGCAGTAGGTGGCCAGCAGTGGGTGGCCAAAATGCAGGGAATCTTCGTGGTGCCTGTCCATCCCAGAAGCAGCACCTCTGCTTGTTTTGATCTTTGCCACCCCCAAGGGACCCAAGTGCACACCAGCTCACGAGGACTTCAGACCACGTATGTGACAGATCACAACTTTGTCACACTTGCTACTGATGATATTTACTACTAAGGAGCCCTAGTTCTTAGGCAACCCTTGAGCAGTCAGAGGGCAATGGGGACACTGGTGCTTCCAATCTGAGGACTGTCCTCTGGAAAGTAATAAGGTAATCGTGGGGAACCTGTAGGTGTTACGCTGATCTGGCCTTTCCAAAAAGGTATCCTCACCAAGCTCCACTGATGGGTCCTCACTCATCACAGAAAGTGTATCTTCATGGATGTGGGCCCACGGGTACTATCCAATACTAATGAGCTGTTTGATTGGGAAGAATTCTCTGGGGCCCTAGATTCCAGATGGCCAGATTACTCCTGTAAGTCTATGTGTCTTCCAATCTTCTCTTGAAATGCATAATCTCTTGTTGCAACAGGTAATAGCAGGTTTGTCAGGGCTACTCAGGGCTTACTGAGCAGTTTATTCAATAACTGCTCAATTGCAAATATTAACAAACAGTTGCATTTACATTTACCTCATTTGAGCAGTAACACAGTCTATACCTATAATTCTGCCTTTAAACGATTTGGCTCTAATGCAAAACTAGGGCATTTTGGGGGAAGGGAAGTTCACAAAACCTTGAATCTACAAATATAATCCTCCAACTGAATTCTGTGTGTGTGTGTGTGTGTGTGTGTGTGTGTGTAAGAGAAAGACAGAGATACGTGTGCAGGGACCATGCTAATATTTTCTGTATTGTCCCAATTTTAGTATATGCTGCTAAATTGAGCACCTGTATTGATTTTTAAAGTTGGTTCGGCCTCTGGCATTCTGGATCAGATTTCATTTCTTAATATCTAGTGGGTATCTACAATGACTGTATGCTGCTTTTTACTGAAAATCTCCAAGGTGTGGAAGAACATGAGACTAAAATGCTGGAGTTTTTACCTCTGTGGCCTTGAGGGGGCCATGTGAAAATCAAGAGCATGTGACAGCCAGCCTTTGCCTGCTCTGGGCCCTCCAAGCCAACCATGGTTATTGAACGAAGCCCCATCCTCACCCAAAGAATCCCATACAAAAGATATAATGGGTTGTCCTGAAACTGAGACTTTTGATGGAGTTATTTGTGATCTCATTTCACCACTCTCCGCCAGGGTTGCAGCCTTCACAAAGATCCAAACCACACTGCAGCTAGTGTACAAAGCTGGATGCAGCCCTTCTGAGTAAGTCTTGGAACCAAACCACAAAACCCCTTTGGGGTTCTTTATGATCCTGCTCCTCAGCACACTCTGGAGTGTAATCTGGCCATTTCAGTTTTGAGATTTCCATTCAGGTAAAGGTCAAGGCACCAAGGTCAGTGAAGAAAAGAGAAAACAGGCAGCAGGACAAATAGATTACAGAGAAGTGTGCGTGCGCACAAATCGTGAACTGTTTGCAGTAATCTATGCAGTTGTTTTGTCTGCATGTTGTCAGAAAATGTATCATCACCTTGGCCTTATTCTGTGAAAGTCTCCTCCAGTCCTTTTAAAGGGTGAAGCTGTTAAAATAGTTGCTTCTATTTAAGGCTGATCAACTCAAGGGCCTAATAAAAATAATGTAGAAAATAAAAATCCAATGTGAAGCAGCCTGCTATTCCAAGATATAAGTTCTATCCTTTAATGAGGTCGGTGCCTCCTTTAACCTTGTTAGCCAAGTGAGTGGAAACAAACTTCTATGAGGCCCTTGATAATGAGCTTTTAAATGATGACTTGTACCAATATTAAAATATGTACTCTACATATAGTTCACTACAACTACATTCAGGATGTTGAGAATTTTAGTGAATAAAACAACCTGTTCCTTTAGGGATGAGTCTTTCCAACATTTTGATTTTGACTCCCATTTAGACATTTTTAGAGCATAGCTGAGAAACATCAACGCTGTTGTACTCGGAGCCATAAAACCTAACAGTACTTCATGGTGCCTTTGACAGAAACCTAGTTTGGCAAATGACAGAGATATTAGTTACTGTTAGTGGCCACATCAATTAATATTAAAAGCTGAAATCACTGTATGATAGAGAAAAATGCTGAGTTTTTAAAACTTTAAATAGTTTATTTACCATAAACAAAGCAAATGATTAATTACAGGTTGGTTTTGAAGAAGCTAGGAGACTACGTCCTAGAGTATTTCAATTAATTTAATATGTCAGACCACATTTTAAGTTACCCCGAAGTATTCTAGCTCCTTGGACCAGGGAAATCTATTTAAACTTTAAATTGTGTTTCTTCCGTAGTGGCATCAGCTTGTACAAGAAGTGGGTTATGGAAGGATCATTTTTTGTTTGTTTTTGCTTTTTGACTAAGAGAAACTATGGCCTAGGAGATTTGAGTTGGGACCTCCTTACAGGTAGGAGGTGGATCATTTTTATTTATGTGAGTCTATTACTAATCTGCAATCTTTGTTGGCAATGCCCAGGTAACTCTTCCAGACTATTTAAAAATATATACAGACACAGCCTTAGCTGGACTGAATATGAAGGTGGTAACTGATTATCAGTAGAGCACCATAAATACTGTTGACAGGAAAAAATGCTGGTGCTCAATGGTACGGTGCTGGGCTGTGACAAACTAAAACTAAAATTACATCTAGCAAATTTGAGGCAGAATACTCAAAACTGATAACTGAATCTGCTTCAGCTATTCTCTAAAATTCATGTTCGCAATGGTTAACTGACCTGAGGTGAAAAACTTAAACGAGGAATTCTGTTTCACGTTCTAGTGCATCACATCGTCACATCTGGATTAACGCATTTACATTAAAATGTTAAAGCGAGAGGAAAAAACCTGAATACAACCACTTATTTGATCGGGCCAGCCTGAATCTACTGACCTAGTTGCAGAAAACTGAGAGTACTGTATTAACTAAGCAGTACTTGTACATAAAACAAAAAGTTTCCAAACCCCAACATTTGAATAGAAATGGACTGTGATTATAGTTTTCAAACAAGGGACCATTTAGCCTAGATTCAAATATTTGAGAGGAAACAAACTGTTCTCCATCCCCTAACAAAAATCCCTCATTCCTACAGAAGTGAGAAAACTCAGTAAGTTTCAAAAGGCTTAGGAGTTAAGAAGCTATACAGGTACTATAGGTTTGTCTTTTTTGGTATTACCATTTGGAAAAAAAAACCCTCATCTTCTTAATGCGACAATATTACCAACAACATTACTGATTCTAGACTACTGAGAAAGAGAGAAAAACCTCTAAGATTTGAATACTTTAGAGAGAGAGAGAGAAGAGATGCTACCATTAAACAGTCAGGGGCTACATAAAGCAAGCTTTTATTTCTGGTTGTCTGTCTAGCACTTTCATTTGAGGCAAAACAAAACAAAATACAACACCTAGGAGCAAATAAAACTGAAGAAGTGAATTAAACCAGGGGTTCTTACCCTTTTTTGGGTCATAGATTCTGATAGGTAAGGTTACCTTCATTTCTGATGAAAAGGGCGCCTTCCCCACAAAAATAGTCACATAATATTTTGCATACAACATCAGGGGAATGTAGACCACTTAAAGCCTATTTATAAACCCAAGGTTAAGAGCCACTGAATTAAGTCAAATGTGGTTTAACCTACCCTTGTCAGCGGCTAAAAACTCAGTATCTACCACTGGGAAGAAAGAGGGAAGGAAAAAATGCTGCAGTTAAACGGAGTCAGGGCTGAACAAAGCAAGGCCACGAAGCAAGCCAGACAGCGCTCCCAGTGTGTCCTTACCTGTCAAGGGCTGGCTGAGTTCCGCCTGCACTTTACCCTTCGCTGATCCTTCCAGAGGTAAACCTCTGTCCCCTTTGTAGAGTTTCGGTTTAAATGGAGAATCTTTCTCTTTACCTTTTGATCCTTTAGGCCGGCCTGCTTGCTTCTTCTTGGATTTGCCATCCCCCTTCACACCCAGTAGTGGATGGACTTCTGTAAAAGGACAGATAGGCATGGAAAGAAATCCATACGCCACCAGTCCCATCATGCCAAACAAGCACATGGCACGCCATCTACCCATGAGTAAACAATGCTGCCCGAGTGCCAGATCCACTAATACAAGGAGAAAATTTTGCTTCATTATTTATAAAACAATAAAGAATGGCCATTAATTGAGAAATAGTTGCTTGGCCAAAGGGAATACATGGCCTATCTGGTTCACACCAAGCCACAGCAGCTCCAAACTGAAAAAGTAGCTGAAGGACACACTGATACTATATACACAGAGGCAAAAAAGGAATGCACACAATGTCACGTGAGAACAGAAAGGAAATGGATTTTGGAACTAGAGAGACCAGGGTAAGAATCCTGACTCTACTACATGATTATAAAGGCTTCCAGAGTCAGACTGCAAAAGTAGGCAGGAAGAATGAAAAGATGTCCAAATCTGATTAGTACTTTATCATCTAATAAAATCAGGGAGGGGATCAGGAAGAAGGGTGGCATCATGAAACAAACTCTGAGCCAGATGTCAGAAGACTTACAGTGTATCATCTTAGGCAAGGTACTGAGGGCAGAATATCCCCATTTTGAAAGAGAAGCGAAAGCGCATGAAATCATTACAAAGCTATAAAGCATTATAAAAAAAAAAAAAAAAACCTCATGAGAAAACTCCTTTAAGGTAAAATCACCCGAACAGGAAATTACCGGGCTGTGTTGCAGAGTAAAAAGTGGTGTCTGCTGGACAGCAAAGAGAAGATGTGGCTCTTACCATCATTTGGTACTCCTTGAAGTTCTATATTGGTTGTTTTGGGTTTCTTCTTAGGTGGCTGGGACCCATCTGCTGAAGATTGCCTCTTCTTCTCTGAACTAGCCCCTTCATCCATCAAGGAAGTTTGGACTGCATCTGGTGGGGGGCCATAAGGATTTTCTTCTGGGTCTTCTACCTCAGGGGCAATGGGTAAATATAATAGAGCCTTTGAATCTTCCAGCTCTTCATCACTATTTGGAACAGGATCAGACAAGGGATTGGAAAAAAGAGGAGACAGTTGCTTAAACCATGAACCCTTCCTCTAGGGTAGAATCACCTATATGAACAGATATGGACCTAGAATTTTAAGAAAGCCAAGATAAACAAAAGGAAATTGGACAACATGATTAATAAAATCAGTAGTAAAATTTAATGGTATAAATGAATCACTTTAGTTTCTTAAGATTTTCTATCAGGGGAAAAAGGAAGGGATTTCTTGTCCGCCAAAGCAACTATCTCTTGCAGTTAATAAGCAGATGGGACTGAAGGGTCAGGCAGGGGAAGGGAGAAGTCCAATACCAGAGATGAGTCCTGAGGCCCAGGCCCAGCCCCCACCAATGGCTCACCTGCTGCAGAAGGCAGCGATAGGATCCACACTGGTGACATCCACTTCTTCATCCTCAGCAGCATCAGCCCCTGTAGGACAGAATCACAGCAGAGGCATAAGAAGTGCAAAACTGCTTTTTATTTGTAGCTCAATGATTTTCTTAAAATGAAATTCAGAAGAAACAAAGGAAGAAAACCAAACCATTCATTTTACTTAATAATTCGACAGAATTTCTATCAAGTGCTAAGCACTGAATCTAGAGTGATGACCAAAAAGTTGAAAACAGTTCTTCAGTAAAAGCTTCATAGTCTAATTGGACAGAAAGACATAAATGGATCATTTGAATTCAACACAGTAAGTGCTACAGTAAAGGCATGTGCGGTGTGCTAAGGAGATGAAAAGGAACAACTAATGTGAAAGTCTGGGAAGGCTTCACAGAACATAATCCAATAACACCAATACGGCCCAGAACAAGCTGCATCTCTGGTGGTCCTCCTAAAACACGAGGCATGTACGTTATCTAGTATCACAAAATGGGGACCGGCAT
Organism: Pteropus medius; assembly: GCF_902729225.1. Classification (NCBI taxonomy): domain Eukaryota; kingdom Metazoa; phylum Chordata; class Mammalia; order Chiroptera; family Pteropodidae; genus Pteropus; species Pteropus medius. The sequence goes on along the minus strand of NW_024349227.1, from coordinate 1,676,885 downwards.
TTTCAAGCTAGAAAGAACCAACCTCAATCCCAGTTCCCTGATTCCTGGCACCCATCAAGAGGCCCAACAGTCAGTGATCTGTGGCATAAAGTATTCACTGACAGTGCCAACTAACTGGGTAGACTAAGCATTCACACACTCTGACTCCTACTAGATATAAAACCCTGTGTTAGAACCTTAAGGATAAGAAGTCAAATCTTTATTATCAAAGAGCTTCCTATTATTTCAGAAGAGGTAAAAATATCAATGATCATGATCATAACAGAAATTAACATCTGAATGCCCATCACACCTAGGCACTATACTGTGAGCTTTATGCGAGTTATCTCATTTATTCCCCATAACCCTAAAAAGCAGTTCCATTATTATCACTATTATACAGATGAGGACATTCAGGTTTAAAGAATATGTATTTTGCCCAAAGCAGTCTGACTCCAGAGCCCAGGTTCTTTACTTTAACCATACTGACGAAGGAGCTGATAATACATGATACAGCTGAGTACACACATGCGTGGCTGCTTTGATAAGTGCTGCAGGTAAATCCTCATTTAATCATCTGCAATTAATCAGGAAATACAAAGTGAAATGTTGAGAGCTGTTGAACTCTAGTAATAATGTCCATGTCAGTCCTTAGTCAATGCCTCAAAGTGACATTTCAGATAAGTGATGAAATAAATTTTCAACACAAATTTTAAGAATATGAATACTGAATAAAGCAATAATTTCTCCTTTAGGAAATACTATCTGCAACTGAGAAATATTACCTGTTTGCTCAGGCTCACTCTTATCTTCATCTTCAATATCAAACTCTGATTCTCTTTCCTCATATTCTACATTTTCATCCAACTCTTTGAAGTCTGGTGCAAAGGCACTCCAATTTTCCTATGTCACAAAAATAAAATGTACTACTTAACCACATGAGAAAAAAACAGTCTATAAACTAAATATCAATGATATAAATGAAAGATCTGAACATGAAAGCAACTCAGAATTCTGAAATTAAATTTGGCAGATAATAAAAATTAGGTTATCTACAGATTTTACTATCTTATGGTATTTCCTATTTTAAACATTCCTAGTTATTAACTATAGTTCTTTCATAAATAACTGCCATCTTTAATCTTTTTAAGATGTAAGTCTGAGGTAAATGTTAAATTTTCTTATGAATACACTGATTACAACAAATACAATTAAAGGTGTTCAAAATAAAACCAAGATGAAAAACAGAAACAAAGCTGGAAATAAGAAAAGAAAAAGAAAAATCTAACTCAGATAAGAAATAGAAAAATATAACAGAAAGTCCACTAGACTTTTTCACTGGAAACAGCTAATAAATCAGCTTTGACCCAAGATGGTCCCATCAAAATAAAGCAGAGCTGGAAGCAATGAATCTATTTAATTAGACTATAAGAAACACATGCAAAAGAAAGTAAATAAGGTAACTTTCAGCTTACTATTGATAAAATTCTTTGATAAAAAGACTAGGTATCTAGTTTCAAAGAAACTAAACCAGAAAAATACTTACTACTTGATTTTGGGCCCAGATAGATACCACTCCACTAGAAATGGATGCTATGATGGGTCGAACAGGATGCCACTACATTTAATGAAGGAAAGAAAAATCAGTTCTAAGAACGAATCTAAAATTGTCTGCATTACATAAGCAACAACAGCAACCTCTCACTCTACTCACAGCTACATCCAAGAGGAGTTCACCTCTCGTCCCGTGGAGAATCTTCACCAGGTTCCCTATGCTCTTCTCCCAGATGTAAAGGGCATGCTGCCGGGCTGAACCTGCTACTATGTATTCCCCATCCCCAGAGAAACAACATTTCTTCCACGGGGTCCTAAAAAACAAAGAAAGTACCCAAGGAGAACTAGAACCTGAGCCCAGGTCATGAATTAATCACACATTCTCCCAGGTTGTGATACACACCTATTGACCAAGTCCTGTAATTTCTGCATGGGTTCGGGCTCTCCATCTCTTCCACAGGTTAAGATTTCTCTGCCATCATAAACTCTGATTATTCGATCTGCTGTGTTAATTAAAAAGCAACTACAGAAAGGAGAAAATATCAACACCAGAGGTCAGAAATCTATTTCTGTTAACATTTTCTATTACTACCTGTTACTTAGAACAGTATACCATAAAAAAACTAATAAATTGAGGAGAGACTGAGTAAAGATCTAAGTAATAGACATGAATATTTATGTGTCTACTTGTCACCTTCCAAATCAAAATTTAATTTGAAGTGAGAATGTTTTATACTTCTGGTGTATCCTGGAACCCAGTAGGTGCAAACTAACAAACTAATCATCAGTATTTGATCGTGATCCAAGACTTCTAAATTGAAACTAGCTTGCTGAATTCATAAGCATACAGTTAAATGTTTATAAATACTTAATTTCTCTGGCCTATTTTATATAGGATATATTCTTCTTCATGAGTTCATAAACTATTTCATTTTAAAATGTTCAACCTTTTACTGTAATGACATTGGAAATTTGTCTAAAATAAGTTATTTTACCACTTTCTTCGAGACTTCATTGACTAACCTTTTCTCAGTTCAAGAGAACTTTGAACATGAATGTCCCCTAAGCATGTACGGGTGTTCCTATATGAAATAGGATGACTGTTACTTCTCTTACTGACAACCTATTTCTTCTTGTTTCTGTTGAGACATCTACTTCTAGCTGGGTAACCAAACTTATCAGGAAAAAAAATCTGAAATTAAAAGGGTAAATAGGCTTTATGTGAGTAAAATATATGCTCAGCTACTATGTGAATTATGTGACAACAATTCTGATTATAATAATAGCTAATCTTTACCCAGTGCTAACCATGTGTCAGGCATTTTGGTTCGAAGCACATACCTCTCAGATACCCCTTCTGTAAAGGAGCTGCCTGTTAACCTTCAGATAAAGAAGATGTGAATGCTGGTTCAACACAGTAAATTTTATGAACTTAAGATCCAGACAGTGACAGATTTTAGTAATTATTTTTTAAGTAAACTTCTTTAAAAATTTAAGTATGATATATAAAAACTGTGAATTTCAATGTATTTTGCATCCTACTCAATTTTAAAACTGTCTCTAAAAAGACAAGGTCTCACCTCCCCTTCCGGGCAAACTCTATTGACTTAATGGCTGTGGTATTGCTTGTTCCAGTTGTTACTCTGAAGGAAGCAACAAGATCCTGAGAATCTGTTTTTAGGACCAAAATCTAAAGTTTAAAAGAGAAAAAAAAAGTAAGTATTCTGAAAACATACAGTAATTAGATCTGGCTTCTGTTTCTAAAAGGGGGCATAGACTGGGTGAAAACATAAATATCTCTATTCCCATGTATTCGTCCTGATTAATTATTGCCTTTTACTTCAAATAAAGAATGGTGTCTTAATCTACTCTTAAAATATAATGTTTAGTGTTAGTCACAACAATCAAAAAATGGAAGCAACCCAAGTATTTCATCAGCAGATGAATGAACAAACAAAATGTAGTATATGCATACAATGGAATATTATTCATCCTTGAAAAGGAGGAAAATTCTGGCACATGTTGAGCATAGATGACTCTTAAGGACATTATGCTAACTGAAATAAACCAGTCACAAAAAGACAAATACTATATTAGTCCACTTATATGAGGTACCTAGAGTAGCCAAATTTATAGACAGAAAGTAGAATAATGGTTGCCACAGACTAGGGAGGGAGGGGGGAGTTAAGGTATAGGGAGTTATGTGTTATTAATGAGTACAGTTTCTGGAGTACATGGTGGTAATGGTTGCACAGCAATGTGAATGTACTTCATGCCACTGAACTGTACACTTAATGATTAAGATGGTAAATCTTATATTGTATTTTATATGTTTTTAACCACAATTTTTAAAAATTGCTACTTTCTAAAGTAGCCATGAAAGTCTACTAGCTCATGTGCCTCGGTCCAAAAAAAAAAAAAGAAAAAAAGAAAGAAAATCAAGGTGCCTAAAAAAACTACAAACTCTTAGCTTAAAAGGGACCTTAAAGTTCACCTAACCTGACTTCTTACTTCACAAAACTATAGATCAAGCTGGCATGAATTATATATTTACAGAACTAGGCATTTTTATCAGCAGTATTTCATTTTATAACTTTAAAACTTTATAATTTAGTAATGGCCCTTCATTAGCAGTATCCAGTAAAGGCTCTTCCATCTTTTTCTAGGCCACATAATCTCTGACCGATCTAAATTCAAAGAGCAGAAATGATTATTAGGCATGAGAGAATTTGCTACATTTGCCACAGGCAGGAGGCATGCTTAGTGCAGGGGTAAAAGAAATTTCAAAGGAAGTCACAAGAGTAGCCATGAAATGAGCCAATTTCACAGGCTGACTAAAAAAGCTTATTTCACCCGCGTCTAGGCTTACCTTGCCTTTTGCATTTCCTGTATAGATATATTCCCCCCGCCTATCAAAAGATGCAACCACGTTCAAGTCGGAGTCATCGTCAACAGGCAGAACAACATGTTTGGAATCTGAAAGGGTCAACATGACAGGAGCAGATTTCATGGGACACACGAGAACCTTGTTCCTGTTCGAAAATATGAATAGTACATTGGCTGTTGCTTCAGTATGAGAAGGCTGATTCTCTTGCTGTTTTCCTTGATCCGTATCCACTACCCTCATCAACTCTTCCACCCCAAGCAAAAACAGTGAAAAAGCCTAAAATCTAAATGTCTAATAATAGAGAAACGACTGAGTAAAGTTATGGCATCCTACCTTGATAAAATAAAATGTAATCATTAAAAATAAAGATGTAGTTAATTAGTAAAATATGTATGAGAGTAAAAAAGCAAAATACTGATTAAAACCATGTAAAAAATACATATTTATGTATATGTAACATGCATATCCGTGCTTTGTGAACTATAAAGCACTATGTAACAAGCTTTATGTGTAAAGAAAACATGACTAAAAGAGAACCCAGGGAAATGCCAACAATTATGTCTGGGTAATAGAATGATAGGTAACTCATTTTCTTAAACGCAGTTTTAATATTGAACGATTTCTCCTCTACTAAAGAAATTCAAACAATTGGGGGGAAAAACCCCAAATCAAGGACCAGTTATACTTATTTCTACCTTTGCCCATTTCCAAAGTATTATTTTTAGCTAGTTTTTAATTACACAATACAACACTCTCCTTAAAATTATACAATAGAGCCAACCTAGGCAGAAAGATGTTTTTTATGTGGAAGGTTTAAGGAGATGTTTTTTATGTGGAAGGTTTAAAGAGATGTATCTGTCTCCTAAAACCTTAAACTGAAATTGTCATGAGCCTGGAGCTAATCCACATAGAATTAGACCCCACCCCAAGGAAGAATAGCTCAGATTATACATACTGATCTCGTGGATGATACTGGACTTTTAAGATCGGGGAAGGGAATCGAAACCTCTGGTCGCAGTCGCCTGAAAGAACATCCCACTGTGACACTATGTTATCTGTGGAAGCACTCACGAGCTTATGACCATCTCGACTCCAGCTGAGAAGAAAAAGGGTACCTCAGCACATATTCTAAGGTAAAGTATAGCATATAACTCTTCCGGACAAAAATGCATGAGTCACACATACTGCCCTAATTGCTTAGGTAAATAATACTTTACTATTTTTTTTTTTAGCATATATTCTAATTTATAATAAGCATTCCCAACTAAGAAATAAATAAGAATGTTCTCATGACATTTTCATATCTAGTAACAGAAGCTCTTAATAATTCAAGATAACACTACAAGTGGCTCTGTGAAAAGAACACACTCAAACATTTTAGAAGAGTCCACAATCAGCAAGCCCTGAAGTGTTGACGTAACAAAGAACGGGTTTTTTCCTAGTGGGAAGGGAGGGAGTATTTGAGCTTTCAGAGGTTGTCCCTGAAGTAGCACCTTCACAGTATAAACAACCTAATAAAGATAAGTATCTATTACTTAAATAATTAAGAAAAGGATAAATTCCTCCTGCTAAGTACAGCTAAGCACCCTGGATATCAGACATAAAACAAACACAAAAAGACTCTGAAAGGCAGAGAGAAGACAACTGTCTAGAGACTGCAGGATAGGAGAAATGACATAATAGTAAGTTCCTTGGATATTCTTTCAGCTTATGTCCCAGATCAGGTGATAGAGAAGCCAACAACATACTAACACCAATGGACACACACACAAAAGCCTCAAGAAGAGCCTGCTCTCTCTGTCTGAAGGACCAGGAGAAAACAAATCAGAGAGACAGAAAATGTTTAGACAATAATCACTCTACTCCAGCAATCACCACAGAAAAAAACTGCAACTCCACCTCCATCCCAGTCAACAAGGTCTAGATAGAGAGTTAGACTTCCCTCTTGCCCAGGTATAGCAATGCATCCTTAACCTCCTAATGGTGTCAGAGAAAGCTCGGCAGGGAGCCAGACTTTCATATCCACCAGGTGTTGATGAGGACCTCTACTGTAGAGATGCCTAGGGAGCAGGAACGAGGCACTCCTAACCTTCCCGGACAAGAATGGTATCAGCCTAGGAGGCCTAGTGCGGAGCCTGAACTTCCAACCCCACCAAGGATAATGAAGCCAAGTAAGAACCTTGGACTTCTAATTCAGGGCAATAACAAGATGGCGCCTTCCCTTCCCCCTGGCACAGTATCAGAAGAGGCCTGCAAAAAACAGAAGATTTAAGTAATAAATAAGCTCTATAGTCTCATAACACAACACCTAAAATGCCCAAGTTTCAAATGCAAATCACTAACAACCTAAGAACAAAGAAAATCTCACATTGAATGAGAAAATCAACAATAACAGATATGACATGTTAGAATAATCTATCGAAGATTTTAATGCAACCATCTTATGCTTTAATGAGCAATTGCGAACATGCTTGAAAAAAATGAATAAGCCAGAAAGTCGCAGCAAAGAAATAGAAGATATAGAGAAGAACTGAAATGGGAATTTTAGAACTGAAAAATACAATAACTAAAATAAAAAACTCAGAGATGGGTTCAGCAGCTAATAGAAAGAGGAAAGAAGCAATAAACTGGAAGACAGAATAATAAAGTTATCTGTGGGACTATAATGAAAGACTTAAATCCATATAATCAGAGTCCTGGAATGAAAGAAAAAAAGTGGGGCTTAAGGTATTTTTAGAAATAATAGCTGAAATTTCCCCAAATTTGGCAAAAGATATAAAACCTATAGATTCAAAAAGCTGAGTGAACATCACATCAAACAGGATGAGCTCAGAGAAATCCACTCCAAGACATAAAGACAAACTTCTGAAAACTAAAGACAAAAAAATCTTGAAAGCAGCAAGAGAGAAATACCACCTCACCTATGGAAAACAATTTACATGACAGCAGATTTTTTTATCAGAAACGATGAGGTCAGAAGGAAGTGGCACATTTTTCAAATGCTGAAAGAAAAGAGCTGTCAACCCAAATTCTATATCCAGTGAAAATATTTTCCAGGAACAAAGACGCAAAATCACGACATCTGTCGCCAGCAGACCTACCCTAAAAGAATGGCTCAGGAAAGTTCTCTAAACAGAAATGAAACGATGAAAGAAGAATATCAGGAAGAATATCAGGAAGAAAGGAAAATGAAAATAAAAATGTCAGTAAATAATAGACTCTTTTTTGAGTTTTGACCTCTGAAGCAAAAATTACAATGCTGTTGTCTACAGCCATGCTACCCTAAACAAGCCCGATCTCAGAAGCAGGGTCAGGCCTGGTTAGTACTTGGATGGGAGACCACCTAGGAAGACCAGGTGCTGTAGGTGTAAAAAATAAAAAATAAATAAAAAAATAATAAGGGATTGTAAGCTGACAAGGTCCTTGCAATCTGTGAGGTCAACCAAGGGTTGCCTCGCCTTAAAAAAAAAAAATTACAATACTGTCTTATGTGGGTCTCCACACATACAGAGAAAATATTTAAAAGACAATCATAAAAAAAAAAGAGGGTAAAAGGAGGTAAGGTTTATATGCTTCGCTTGAACTGGTAAAATGTCATCACCAGTAGACCATGACAAGTTATGTACATACAATGTAATGCCTACTAACCACTAAAAAGCTATACAAAGAAATAGCCTCGAAAATACTATAGATAATCAAAATGGAATCCTAAAAAATGTTCAAGAAACCCACAAGAAGTCAGGAAAAAGAAAATAGAGAAACAGAAGAAAAACAAAAAGAGAAACTCCAAACCAGTCTTGATTCAAATTTAGCAAGGAAAAGGAGTTGCTCCTGAGGAACCCTGGCTGGCGATATACTCCACGGTTAGGGATGTAAGCTCAAGAGTCGGACTCATGCAAAGGCCCAGAGAGCACCACCTTCCAGCAGCTTCATCTTCCACAAGTTATACAACCTTTAAGTACTTCAAGTTCCTCACCTATTCCATGGAAATAACAGTATCTACCCACAGAAGCCTGATGAGAGAATTATAATTAATATATTTAAAACTCTTAGCCCAATGCTTGACACATAATGAGTGCTCAAAAAACATTAGCAATTATTTGCGTCAGAGACATGATAAATGTATTCCCAGATGCAGGACTTGAAGACAGAGGAAAGCAGGGGTAAGTAAAATGAGAAGGGAATATAGAGGAATCAAGTTCAAGTCTGCATACAAAAGGACGCTGGTGCATCTCTCCTACTAGCTTGACAACACTTGCAGTCATGCTTACCCCTCAGAAAGGCAATTAGAGAATCTTTATAGAGAATGCATACCTAAAAGAAGAGGCCTACAGATGCTATAACTTGAGGATTCGCAACAAAAAAAGCCAGTGGTCCACCCAATTTCAATGCATGATGGGACGGTAAGAGGTTGAGCTAAAATTTACACACACTGCAACAGGAAGCTCATGCACAATTTCTGAAATTAACAGACCAAAAAATGGAATTACACTAGGAATGAGTCGATACTGGCTGTGGAGAGAAACAAGAGACAGCTTTTGCTGCTGTTCCTGTAAGCTTTTTAGCACAATTTTATTACAGAACTGAATGTTAGCTATAATTCCATTTTTTTCTTTTAAACGCTTTTGCACTTTTTTCTTTCACAGTATGATCATACTTCTGTTATAACAGAGGGAAATCTAACTTCGAAAATTAATTTATAAACAGAGATTAAAATTTAAATGGGGTTCTCCCATTAAAAATAATAATTCTTCAATTCCAAATTCCATAAGCTCAAGAATTAGGAATTATCATACTTTCTCACATCTGACAATTTTCTTTCTTTCCAAATGACAAATGGGTCTTTATTTAGTCTAATGTGTTAGAGCATGGGCCCCCAAACCCCATCCCATGGACCAGTACTGGTCAGTGGCCTGTTAGGAACCAGGCTACATAGCAGGAGGTGAACAACCGGTGAGCAAGCAAAGTTTTTTCTGTATTTGCAGCCACTCCCCAGCGCTAGCATCACCACCTCAGATCATCAGGCATTAGATTCTCATAGGAGCACCGGTCCCTAGTGCCAAAACAGTTGGGAACCACTGTCATAGAGTATTAAAGATCATTTAGTTCTACCTATGGCCCCTATCCAGAATTTCTTCTGTACTGTCCCCAGATGAGGGCAGGTCATCAGGGACAGTACCACTGATAAATTCTTTCCTGTGCAGTCTATCCCATCCACAGGCACCTCTGCTTGGGAGCTCGTTTCTACTCTAAGCTAACATTTTTTTCTCTATTACCTACTAGTCCTGCTTCCACTCCTTGGGCCAATTTTTCTGTCTTGTACATGTTTGCTCCTTAATAGGTGAAAAGTGCTATTGTGCCAACCCAAAACTTCTCTTGGTGACACTTTCTTAGTACTTAATATATTCAAATATTACGCAACAAATAAAATAATACATAAAGTTATATTCTAAATGAGGCAGAATCAAAGAAAAACATAAAATGCGTGTAACTACTAATTATAACTATAATATATAATTATACTGATATATACCGTAAATTAAGGAACTGTCTAGACAGTGTTAGGGAGGAAAAAGGCAAACTATGAAATAGAATAAAGTACAATTACAAACTCTGCTTTTTAAAAACTATATATATAGAAACATCACCATTTTTTATAGTACTATTATCTGGGTGATGGAACTATGGGAGATATTATTTCTACTTTGCTATACTTTCTCTAATTTTGTATATGAGTATATAACATTTCATAATTAAAAAATATATTTTTTTAATAGGTAGGAGTTCTAAAATTAGATTGTCATGACAACTACACAACTCTGTAAATATATAAAAACCGGTGAATTGTACATTTAACTGGGTGAATTTTTTTAGTAAGTGAATTATATATATCTTAATAAAGCTGCTAAAAATATACATATCAATTTAAATCTTTATTGCAAAAGCACAATGATAAAAAGAAATTAAATGAAAACGAGTTGGAAAGGACCTAAAAGATTATCCAGGCTGGTACTCTCATTTTAGGTATTAGAGAAAAGTTCTGGCCAAAGCCACCAATTCGTTAGTGGCCAAACCTTGGCGGGGATTCAAGCCTCCTCCCATCCCAGTGCTTTACAATATTGCTGCTGCTTCTATACAGACAAAAGGAGATATGTTAGTTTAATAAATTTAGATCTGGTTAGGTACCTTATTTGGCCCCAGGTTCATTTAAAAGGAGTGCTGCCCTAAAATAAAATTTTCTTCAAGTAAATATAGTCTCAGAAAGAAAGAAGTCAATGGGAATTTATAGTATACCAGAGCTAACTTAATAGATTTGATAGAAAGCCTTAATAACTATAGTTCAATGAAAGAATAGACGTGCCTGCGATCACTAAAATTGCTGAATTCAAGAACCTGGACAAGGCTGGCCTAGATGACTTTTAAGCTTCTCTCTTTACCAAGATTTTTTATTTTAAATGAAAGGTCATTATCACAAATATTACTAAAGCTACAACATGTAAATATCTCTTTTCAGTATTAAAATAATCTCAGACAGTGCCTGATATAGATCCATATTACACTGAATTTCTCATTACAAAGGAACTTCAAGGACAGCAAGGGTTCAAGGTCGACATAAGCTATGAGCAACTCTATTACTAATGGCTGGAAATTTCAGACTCTAAGTATTAAAATATCTACAATGAGATTGGCAAGTACACGGTCACCATTCACTCTAATTTATCTCACATTAAACATATTAATATTGAGGGAAAAAAATGGCATAGATGATAGAGGCTCTCTTCATCCCTCTGGAGATCAAATCAAAGTTGTGACGGAAACAAGGAGCAGCAGCAAGGAAAAATCACATGAGATTTAGAGGAACACGCCATACAACTAGGGAGAAATCCAAGAAATTACCCTACAATGGCAGAAAGTAGGACAGGGCAAGGACGCGGGGCTGCTCAGTCTCTAGCGGCTGAGATGGAGGCTGCGGCAGCAGCAGACATCTCCTAAAGGGGCTGTATCCGCAAGCGGATTTTCACGGTGATGGACCTGCTCACTCTGAGCAGCAGTGCCAATTCAACTGTGCACAGGGGGCACCAGAGACTTACAGGGAGACATTGTCGGTGTGAGGAACGAGGCAAGACTCCCTGTGTACAGAAGTGCCAAAGGTATCTACTGTTTCCTATTGAGCCCTCCCCTCTACCAATGCACCAGACACAGTGCTACCATAGCCATGACATCATCAAACTGGATAACAGAGCCCAGAGGATTCCCTGAAACCTCGCCTCCCCCAACTCCCAAGCCACATCCAGGAATATTATCAGCGAGTCAGGTGCTCCTTGCTGAGCAGCACCTAGACTCACACTGGAGGCAGTTGGCCTTGGTTTCTGGTGTGGCCTTTTGAGGCAACTATAAGCACAGCATCTGTGGTTTGCTTGCTGAATCTTAACAGGTGGCCCCAGAGGGGTGGAGGCTTGAGCTAAATTTGGCCTGCAGCTGAACCTCTCTCAAGACTGTCCACTGGACACCTACTTCACAAATCCATACTAATAAGACCAGGAGACTTAGGAGCTTTGCTTATTACATAAAAACAGACACAAAATGGGAAGACAAAGAAGCAGAAACCATATAGGAGAGAACAGAACAGAGATCCAGATAGAATGGAATCAAGTAATCTAACAGATGCAGAGTTCAAAACACTGGTTATAAAGATGCTTAATGAACTTCTGAGAAGTGTAGATAAATTCAGTGAGAACTTCAACAAAGAGAGAAAAAACATAAAAATGGAAATGGAAATTATAAAAGGGAACCAGTCTGAAATGAAGAATACATTATCTGAGATGAGAAGGATATATAATGGCATAAACAAAGAAATAAACAAAGTGAATAAAGAAAAGGATCAAATGTCCTATCTAGAAGATGGGAAAGCCAAGGACACACAATCACAATGGTGCGATGCCAAGAATATAAAAATAATTTAAGGAGCATATGAGACACTATTAAGGGTCTAAATATCCATCTGATAGGCATAACTGAAGAAAATCAAGATGTTGAACAGCTTTTCGAAGAAATAATGATGGAAAACTTCCCTAACCTGGTGAAGGAAATGGAAATAAAACCCCAGGAAGCTCAGAGAATTCCAAAAATCAGGGATCCAAAGAGGCCCACAACAAGACACATCATAATTAAAATGCCAAAGGTTAAATACAAAGAAAGACTATTAAAAGCATCAAGAGAAAAACAGATAGTTACTTAAAAGAGAAAACCCAGAAGACTGGCAGCTGATTTCTCAAAAGAAACTACGAAGGACAGAAGGGCTTGGCACAAAATGTTCGACACGATGAAGACCCAGGATCTACAACTAAGAATAATTTATCCAGCAAAGCTATCATTCAGAGTGGAAGGACAGATAAAGAGCTTCCCAGGTAAAAATAAGCTAAAGGAATTTATCATCATCAAGCCAGTATTAAAGGAAATGATGGAGGGACTTCTTTAAGAAGAAAAAACATGTATCAAAACCAGGAATAAAGAGTGGTAACAACTACATTCCTATCAATAAGTACCTCAAATGGAAAAAAATTAAGTGCTCCGACTAAAAGACTGGATGAACGGAAAGGAAAACAGGACCCCTTTGATGGACCTAGAAGGTATTTAAGTCAGACAGAGAAAGACAAACATTTTATGATTTCACTTAAATGCAGAATCTAAGGCATAAAAAGAACAAACTAGTTGAAAACAGATTCACAAATATAGTGGACAGTTTGATGACGGATAGAGGAGAGGGGGTTTGGACGGCTGGGAGAATGGGGTGAAGGGTTAAAGATGTACAAATTAGTAGCTGATGGATGGTCACAGGGATGGGGAGCACGGCATAGGGAATGCAGTTAGCGTTAATACACTGGCTAGGTGGAGGGTCAGGGGAGGGAGGGAGCAATTGGGGGGATCGTTTTACAAACCATATAGATGTCTAACCAATATATTATATACTTGAAACTAATTAAAATAAATAAATTTAAAAAAACATATTAATATTAAAATCCCTTACCATAAAGAACAGACTGGATGGATGTGTGCACTGATTATTTTAGCAATGCCTCTTGTCAAGAAATCCCAGATGACAATTCGGCCATCATTACAACCAACGGCAAGCAGTGTGCCCCACCTGTTAAAGGTGCAAGTCAGGGCCATGCTGATACAATCCAGAGTTCCATCAGCTTCCTAAAACAAAGAGAACACAAAAATATGGATAATAATACCTAGGTATCCAAATTATTTTTTTACGGTTCTCTACCATCTATGATACTTTCCTTGAATATAAATTAAATTCACCATAATAATCTCTATGTGTGTTCTGATACCTATTAAACTAGCCAAAATGAAGAAATACTTCTAAAAGCTAACAGAGAATTTTTGGAAAAAGCTATGTCAGTCCCTTACATTACCACTGTAACTTTGTATATACACCCTAATGGGCAACTAGGCAAAATATACAAGATTCATTAAGAGTTATCTTATTAACTAAGTAATCATAGTTTTTGTAATTTATTCCAAGGAAAATAATTTAAAACAAAACCCTAAACAGCCCATATGTGTAACATTAAGAAAGTTAAATATTTTATATTAATATCAAGCAATTTAGAATAACCATGACTACAGTGAAACATATTCCCAGTATTACAAAATATTTTTACATTTAAAAAAGCACACTTAAAGCATATAAATTGGTTATTACTATGTAAAATCATTGATCAAAACTAGAAAAGCACACAGGAAAAAAATCTAAGTACTAGTGAAGGTACTATTTATGATCCTTCAAAATATTTTTTTAATTTAAAAGGAAATGAACTGTAAGACATACAACAATATGTTGAGTTTCCAGGCAGTAATGCCTACTATCCTCCCTGCTCAAAATTATTTTTATTTTTATTTTATTTTTTAGGCAAGGCAACCCTTGGTTGACCTTACAGATTGCAAGGACCTTGTCAGTTTATAATCCCTTATTTTTTTTTTATTTTTCACGCCTATAGCACCTGGTCTTCCTAGGTGGTCTCCTATCCAAGAACTAACCAGGCCTGACCCTGCTTAGCTTCCGAGATCAGACATTCAGTTCCTTATCATAGCAAAAGATATATCATCACATTTAATGCTTCTGTTGTCAAAAAGAAAAGAAAAAAAAGAAAAGAATTAAAATGCATTTTCCACTCGAACACAAAAGCTAGTGAGTTACCATGTTCCTATAACTGCAATACTATATACTTACCTCTGGATAATTCTGCCCAAAGGACTCTGCAACAAAGCAAAGAAAGAGAGTTGATGAAACGTGCAACATGCCAGGGACCCTACAGCTCATGAATTGTGTAGAGCACTGGTCTGCAAAGTGTGGATGCAGAACTGAGCCCTTTCAGGGACTTTATGAGGTCACATTGATTTTCATTATCATACCAAGATGGTACTTGCCTTAATACTCTCATTATCTCAAAAATTTAGAGATGAGTTCTTCTATATGATCTGTGATGTTATAACAAGTGAAGAATGTAGAAGCAAATGTGAGAATTCTGCCAACTTCTATTCAGGCAAACATTACAGAGATTTGTAAAACTGTAAAATAATGCCACTATTTTCTCACTATTTTTTGTTTTAGAAAATAATTTTTCACCCCAATAAACTTAATAAAATAAAGAAAATAATGTTTCATAAAAATGTTATTTATGTAAACATGTAATGGGGTTACTATGGCTATTTTTAAATAATAAACTTTTAAAAATCAAATTAGTCAAATTATCTTAAGTTCAAACACCTTTTTAACAGTAGCCAACCAGTGGCCATCATTCTCCTTACTAATAATAGAGTTTAAGTTGTAACATAATCTGGTAGTTGGTTAAACACACAATTTTCCATATAAATTTCTTAACCAAACATTTTGGAACAAACATCCCTGAATTTTTTCCGATATTAAATTTGGTATTTATACATTAGTAGTAATAAACATTTCAAGCTATAGATGATGGTATGATGATACTGCCTGTCAGAAGTTTAATTTCAGCAGCAGTACCATCTTTGTCAGTATTTTCTTATGTAACTACCTAAAGATTTTATTACAATGGTTTTTAAACTATACTCTGACAATTACAGGTCCAAGAAAGTTGTTTTACATATATAGCATCTAAATAAGATTTCATTTTAAAAAGAAGTCTACTGCTTTAAAAAAGTCTGAAAACCATTTTATTATCTTGTCCTTAAAAATTAATGGAAAATTGAAGAGTGAAAACATTAAAACTTATCCAAAAAACACAAGCCCTATAGTTAAAACTAGAAGACAGATGAAACTCAAGGTAAATAATTGCCAAAAAGGGTGATTATTTTGATTTACCCAACATGTACCAGATTTACATGGCTGATCACATTCAATTATGAAAGAAAAGAATCAAATACTGAAACCAGATCAAGATAGGTCTTTTTTGAAAGAATCTTTTTAAAGTTACTACAGTAACACACGAGTAAAAGACTTGCATAATTAAAAAATGACAGCCTCCTCCCTGCAACCTACCTTGTTAAGCACCGAGGTGAAAGCTTCCATGTATTTCCATATGCTTATATAAACATTCACATATTTATGGGGTTTTTTTATATATAAAATACTACGCAATTATATGACTTTCTTCTTTAACAATATATCCTATACAGCTTTCCAAATCAGTAATATAGATCTATAATCACAAAGTTGAGGAACAAACAAAAAGATATATTCATTTAAAAATTAAAAACAAAACAAACAAAAAACTCACAACCTAAAAATATAAAGTACTCAGGAAGAAGCAGAGTGTGGTTTACTGTGTTGGGAGAAGGGAAAGCCACACATAAGATTCTGAGAGAATCCAGAATCCAGGGACCATTTAATGTATGATTACTCCTAACGCAGATTACCTGATTTTGCATTTTTAAGTTTTGAGGTGTTTTTTCCTTCTTTTTTTGAGGGTCGTCTCAGTTAAGAGGGTTACAATAAGGAATTTAAAGGAACACAAAGAAAAAGTGACATATAAAAAAGATTAAGTGAGTTTGGGGTATCTTGGTTGAAGGGCCTGAGCAAGAAAGCTGTCTAGCAGGGTTATGGGAGCACACAGCCATTTCTTCAGAATGTCAAGACCATTTTTATATTCTCCATCCTCCCACCATCTACCATTCTGTGTTACAATTAGATAACTTAGGCTTGGTTTTAAAGACTATTAAGGGAGAAAAAGGTACCCAAAGATGTGGATACCAAATAAACTTTGATCAAAGAGATTTAACTTCATAATGCACTTGATAATTCAAAAAACATGAACGACTTTTATAGCAAAATATACATTTCCAAAACAGATTACAGAAGAAAAATTCTTGAGTGGACCAATGGGTAAACACATTGAAAGGTTGCTAAAGACCTACCATTTAAAAAGTGGGGGTGGGGGTGCGGGTGGCGGGGCAGTAGGTCCATAAAATTTTGCGAGCAATTTCTCTGTAGCAGCAGATAATTACTATGTCATTTAAGATATTTGCGGGCAGAATATATAATTAGTTTTTTAAAAGCCAACACCTGATACAAAACCAGATAAAGAGAAAACCACAATCTCTTTCGCTTAAGAATATAAATGGTATATATTTCACCTTTAGATTCTGCAGTCTTGAAAAGTAACTTCCACCAACACATACAATTATAACCGAATTCTGAACACAAAGAATCTGGAGTTTGTTATTCTACCATATAAGAGGACATTATGGTATAGCAGGAAAAAAAGAGGAAAAGGATTATGACAAGACCACTTCAAACATCTTCTAAGTAACAATGCATCCTTAATCAAGAGTGTTTCAAAGCCATACAATCCTATTAGAGAAAAACTACCAAAAAACACAATTATCATTCCAAATGTAGATTAAAACCATTTCAATTAATATCAGCAACTGGAAAGGGATATAACACCATAATTAGTTAATATCTTGGAGGTTCCAGTTAAAAGAATAAGGAAATGAAATAACTAGGGTTTAAACACTGAACATAAGGAGATAAAACTATTTCTCTTTTGCTGATATTACTGAGTACCTAGAAAACATAAGACACTCCAATAAGAAAATTACCCAAATAAATAAGAAAATAAGGTAAGGTGGTTTGTTAGATACAAGAAAAAATGTTCAAACATTTATAGTTTGTCTTTGCATTACCAATTAGTATCCAGAAATGTAAATGAAGGGGAAAATTCCATTCACAATGGACACAATCATGTAAAATATTTAAGCAAAAAGTTAATAAGGAAGACACAGGATATGTATGAATAAAACTATAAAATCTTAGTTAAGACTATAAAATCTACAAAAAATGAAAAGAATCTACATTCTGGGATGGGAAAGCTTAATGACTTTCTCCAAAGATTTTTTCTTTTTTTTCCCACGTGTACTATAAAATATTTTCAAAAAATATTTTCCATGTGTACTATAAATATCACTGGTATATGATAGAGGTGGCATTTCAATTTAGTGAGATGTTTACAGGGATGGACAACTAACTATCCATCTAGAAAAAAGTTACAATTTCTCTCTCCTATCATGAAATCAATTGCAGGTAAATTGATGTTTGTTTGTTTTTTAATGTAGTCAAGTTTATTCCCCTTAAATCACAAAATAGAATCTTTGGTTGTTAAATTTATGTTTTTAAAAAACAAAAGTCTTAGAAGAAAATCCAGGACACCACATGTATAATCTAGGGTGAGTAAAACCTTAGCCAAGTAAAGAAAACCGAAAGAAAAGTGAAATATATTTGATTACATAAAAATTAGAACATTTTGCATATAGTTGAGATTGAGGAAAAAATATGCAATGCAGATGACCGATAAGAGTTGATATCTATATTATAAAGTATAATAAGAAAAATTTTAAAAAGACAACAAATATGAACAACTCAGAGAAGAACAAAATCAGATGGCCTCTAGCCTCTAAACAAAGGAAAACAAAATTGAACTCAGCTGTAGTCAGAGAAACGTAAATCAAATTTAAAATGATGCCACTTTTATCCATCAAATAGAACATTTAGGGAACACCAACTGCTGGTAGGGAATGTGGGCGAGGGGTATCTTCACATGCTGCCTATAAGAATGGGAATCGTTATAGTCTTTTGGAAAAAGAATCTGACAAAAAGAATCTAACAAGAATCTATTAAAAACAAAAAAAATAGTCTTAATCCCAGCATTCTACAATGAGAAATCTCATCTCCATAGATGTAAACACAATAACAACATATGCATAAAGATATTTAAAGTACTGTTCTCTGCTGCAAAAAAAAAGGAAAAAGGAAAACCCCAAAAACTGGAAGAAAGGTTTTCGTTTCCAGTTTTAGTGGAATAGTGGTTTTTAGTTTTGTGGAATTAATACTGGAATTTAGTGGAATTAATAGCCCATTAATAGTGGAATGGATAAACTGTGTCGTATTCAAATGTGAGTAAATTATACTAATTCTCTTAAGAGAAAATTTTACTGGTCTTACTAAGTAAATAAAAAAGCAAGACAGAAAGTATACTTAATATAATCTCATTTTTTTGTTAATGTGTGTACATACACACACAAGTATAGTCATAGAGAAAAATATGGAAGGAGATACATGGGATTATCAACAAAAAGGAGGAAAGGAAAAAAACACTCAAAAGCAATATAGGTAAGTTAAAATAACATCATAAATGTGTATTATGAATGTATTAAAAATCATTGGCTGTATTATCTCCTAACATGTAGAAATATTATCTTACAGCGTTAAGTGAAGAAAGCACGTTGTCAATAATATATATATTAAGGTTCTATATTTGGAAAAAGCAAAAACCAAGCCCTTACACATTTATTTATATATATTTATATGAGCAGGGAAAAGGGTATGAAAGGATAAACTCCAGACAGCTACCATTTGGAGAAGGGGAGAAAAACTATTTTTTCTGTATGCATATTTGTATCGTTTCCACTGCTGTGATAAATATGTATTGCATTTATTAACTTAAAACAAATGAAATTAAAGAACCTCAATGAGCTTTCCAGACTTACACTCTCGCTGGCTCATCATTTCTTTGAAGAGCTCAAAACTGCATTTATCATTAGCAGGTACCACTTATTGAATGCTTGTGTGTCAGACTCTGTACTAAGGCCTTCTTTATATTTTCTCACTCAATCCTCTCAGTTCACTATTAAGCAAGTAGCACTATTATACTCCATTTCATTGAAGAAAGTTAGGCTTAAAGGTTAAGTCCCTTCCCAAGTTCACATAGACCCAGAAACCATACAATCTTGCCTAAATTTGACTTCAAGGTTACCAGTCTTTGATTTGCAAAATACACCTGCCTTTTATTGAGGCAAAATTTGCCCATCTCCATTTCTTTCAGTGTTTCTTCCTTTCTCTCCCCAAATCTCAAATATCACCAACAGTTACTTTCCATGCAAGGGCCAAGAAATGTAATTCAACCAAGGGAAGTGAGCTAAGTGATCGATCTAAACTCTCTATCTATGGAGGGCTTTTCTTGGCAACAACCGAGTTTACTTTTTATTTATTTCAAAAAAAAATCATCCTTTTTGCCAGAGAAGACAAAAGAAAAAGAAATCAAGCATTCTACATGCCATTTGCGTATAAAGCCCATAGAAGAAGGCACACAAGATATCTGTTGAGAAATGAGTAAGTAATTTTGGAAATATACCATCCAGCCCGACCAAGCAGAAAATTTCTCTATTCTTCACATTCCACATAATGTTAAACCCTTTCTAGTTGCCTCAGTTTTTACAGTCTGGGCCTTCAAACACATTAGATTTCTTGACACTATTCCTAAAAGACTGTGCCACCCTCACTCGTTCACCTTTGGCTATGTGCCCTTCTTTTGTACAGCAGATCCTCGAATAACGTTTCATTCAATGTTGTTATAAAGTTGATGAGCTGCTGTAGGAATTTAACTGGTTTATATCAATCACCCCATGGTAAAATTGGTTTCATTATTACTACATTGTTTTGCCTAAAGTCAGAGAATCTATCAATAACATTAAGTGAGGACTTAGTGTACACGCTTTTTCAGAATCTGAGTTTAGACTGCTTTCAGTGCAATCGCACCAGTTTCTTCAGGGGCCTCTTCCTTATTTCCTATTAGGATCCTTTCTCCAAACTGACTTTTAGCTTTCCAGGCCTTTCAGGTCTTCTCCTGTCCAGTCTCATGACATGGAATAATGTCTATTCTCTAAATTGCTCAACATCCACCTCCTTAAAGACTTGATCATTGTGACCTCTAAAATTTCATGGACCTTTTCTCCCAATGGTCCTATTATTTTCTACTTGCCAAACAATTCCTCCCTATTATAACAGGTCCAGAGTATCAGTTTCCATTTTGCTTCTTCAATCTAAGTGATGACACAGTTGGTGAAAGTTCTTTTAGAGAAATGCAACTTGCAGGTGTCTAGATAACCGATCCCACCCCACCCTAATCCAATGCCATCACTACCCTAATTACTACATTTCCTAGGCTCCAGTCTTGCCTCACTCTTCAATCTTTCGCAAAGCTGCCACAGCTCACATTCTAAGCCCAAATCTCATCATGTCACTTACCTGCTAAAAAATCTCTCTTGCTAAACAATATACTAAACTTGTAAGTACAATTTTAAAAAAGCATTTTCAATCTGGCCTCAACCACTATTTCCCAATTTATCTTCAGCTCACTGCCCATCAGCACCTTGCATGACCAACCCTAAACACCAGCTGCAGACTACTACTATTGCCTGAACATACCACATATGTTCATACCTTCAAAACATTTGCCCCTACTGTACTCTGCACTGGTAATTACCTAACTTACCCGCTGGAAAAATTCTACTGGGTTAAATGGCACGTCCTCTAAAATCTGCCCCAAATTCTACTGCCAACCAAACCAATAACCAATTCAGAATTGCTTTCAGCTAGATTCCCATAATGCATTAATTTATATGGCTCCATATTATACAGTTGTTTGTTTCCCTCTTCTTAGTTCTACGTATGTATCCAGGGCAAAAGCTGTATCTTATTTCAATATTTTTCAAAAAGTATGACCCAATCAATCATAAATGAATAATTAATTTAGTGTGCTACATATTTTTATTAGAAGATACCAGAGAACACTTAGCATAACAAAGATTAAGTGTAATTTTGAGAAACTTAGTTATATGTGTAGGTATATTAATGGGTTGTGATAGAAAAAAATATTTTTATTGTGAGTTGTGGGGAAAATAAGTTTAAAAAAACTCTTTAACTTTGTATCTCCAGTGCATACTGCCTAATACACAGCAAGGGCTCAAAATTTGGTTGCAGAAGTAAATTAGTATCTTGAGTATCCACATTAAGAACATATTATCATTAATTTCCTTTATCTGGTCAGATATCCTTTAGTATAGGGGTCCCCAACCCCCGGGCCGTGGCCTATTAGGAACCAGGAAATACAGCAAGAGGTGAATGGCAGGTGAGTGAGCAAAGCTTCATTTGTATTTGCAGCCACTCCCCAGTACTAGCATCACCGCCTCAGATCATCATGCTCATAGGAGTACCCGTCCCTGGTTGGGGACCACTGCTTTAGTATACTCGCACAATCACATCACTTCTGTTCCCTTCTCCATTTTCTCGGCAATCACAAACTTTCCCGCTTTAAAACTACAAGTCATTTCCATAGAGATTTTTATCTTGTGGATTCAATCTTGTTTAAATTGTCTAACCCTCCTAAGTTTCACCCTCATTAATCCTCTGTATAATTAAAAAAACTTTCCCATGACTGCTATCCCTTTGCCGGTACTAGCCTATCACCTTTCCTCCACCCTTTAGTTTTTAAATAAAGGGTCAACCTTTTCCTTCCATTTTGTCTGCCATGCCTTCCTAAAATCATTGTAATATGGCTTCCACTCAACTTGCTGAGGGGCCCAAAGCTGTGTAAGGACTAAACAGAACAGCCCTATTTCAGCTCTCAACATCGACGACTTCTATGGAAGACACACACCAACCTATATATTCTCTTCTCCTACTACAAGGATAAATATATGGAAAGCACTCAAAAATATGCCTAGGTCATAGTAAGTACTATATAACTGTTATTATCATTTATTCCTCCCCTTATCCCCTAAATACAGGTAATTGTTGAAGATTCTGTCTTCAGCAGTTTTTTCTGCCCACCTACTTTCTCCCTTGGTCTTGTCAATGTACTCACAAGTTTCAATTAGCTCACCTGCAGGAAGATAACAAATCTCTTTCATAAATCCAAACCTCTCCTGAACCCCAGATCCACACTCAACACATCCAATGTTGTCTTTTACCAATGTCCTTAAATGTTTATCAGTAATACTACTATTGGCTCCCATAATTTTTCACTTCACTCACCACCACCGCCACCACATGCAATTCTCAAATTCTGTCAACTTTCCCTCCTTGATGCCATTTCTATTTTCTAGCTCAGGCCTTCTTTATCACTCATCTACTCCCGCCCTCCAAACCGGTTTCACACCCTCCAAGATTCGGCTAAACAATATTGTGAGAAAAACCTTTAAAAATATATCATAGCTTGGACTTGAGTTACTTGCCACATCAAAACCCTTCAATAGATCTGCTCTAGCTTCCTTAAATAGCACAAATTTTCAACTAGGCATTCAAGAGCCTCCACAAAATTGATGATATCAACTCCATCTCTTTGCCTTTTCTTTATTCACAGTACCCACAAACTGGCCAAGCAGGAAAATTCTTTAGGTCTTCTCTCACTGACTGACGTCCTAAATCGAACACATTCCTAATAAGCACTCCTCTCCATATCTTCATACAGTCTGTCAATATTTTACTAATTTTAAATGTCCACTCAAAACTCTAACTCTTCTACAGGCTTTCTGTTCTCGATTACCTTTCTTCTTCTGACACAAAGATATTCATTCCGCCTTCTAAATGTTCTTAGCACTTGATAATGGTTCTTAAAGGTCTGCCTAAGTTCTGCAATACCCTATAGCTATTTACATAATCATCTTCATCTCCATGCATAACAAAAAGCTCCTTAAAAGTAAAGACCACTTCTTAAATATTTTTGGAGCCCTTTGGACAGCCATGTTAGTAGTCTGATTCAAAAAAAGAAAGAAAAGAAAAGAAACATAACCATTAAAGACAGTGAGTCCTTTAGGCATTCTAGGAAACCTCAGACATCTTTAGGCTACCATGCTAAACACCTAATGAAAGCCTAGAAGAAAGAAGCGAATGTTTTTAAACAACTTGGGTAAGGGGTATGGAAGAAATGACTGAAAGAGATGGTAAGGAAAGGCTGCCTCTGTAGTTCGCACCTCAGTATTTTACACACCGTTCCTGGTAGTTCAGGAGCTTCAGTAGAAGTCAAGATAACTAGAGACCAGTGCCAACTATGCTATTTACTTGTTTAGTGCCTTCAAGTCACTGTCCTCTGAGTCCTTCTTCATCTATTCAAAAGGGACTTCAATTAGAAGATCTGCAAGTTACCCTCCTTAAGCACTCTGTATTTCTACAAAAAGATTTAACCTGTCCAGACACCCAATTCCCCGACGAGTCTTCAAAGCTTCGCCTCAAGTCTCACTTCCTCGGATTCCTTCTTCTCCAGTAACTCTGGTCCTGCCTGCTCTGGGCTACTTCAGCATCAGTGACCCTTGTCATCTAAGCTAATTCACAAACTGTCCCTATTGCTCCACAATTATCAGAAAGTAGTCTTGGAAAAGGCAATGCATTCTGCCTGGGCAGAAGCTGAGCTTCCTCCTCTTGCTGCTGCTGCATATCAGGAGTGCCCAAAGATCCACAGCAGAACTAGGTACCTAAGGTTGCAGCCTGAGTCCCCTCCAGCCCGGATTCCCATTTTCCAAGACCAAAGGGCTCGCTAAGACGCAGCCACAGCCTTCCTCACCCAGCAATTCGAGGTTCATCCCTGGGGACTCTGGCCGCCTGGTCTCAGCTCCAGCGACGATACCTTTGCCCCCGCTCGCTTCTAAGACTGCGTCTGAATGGGGGCGGGGGGGTGCGCCGCAAATAGCCTGGAGCTAGGTCCGGAGACTTTCTGGTTTAGAAGACCCCGCGGCTTCCGCTTTCTTCCCCCGCCTTCTCCGTTCGTTTCAAGTGGGCTGTCCATATATATGCCTAACCAAAAAGAAGTACAAACTCCCTCGAAATCACTTAACTATGACATTGATTAAGGGATAAAAGTGTTACCGTCACTTTGTACTTCAAAAAGTGCAAGAATTTGAGGCCATTTTCTCCCAGGTCATGTAAGTGAGCTAGAAATTCTAGGCATATAATTAGACTACTAGTAGCTAACTAGTAGCTGCTTTGTTGTGTGTTTAGCGGCGTCGTCTCGGCAGGCTGCATCAGAATCCGCAAGAAAGGTTCCGGGCGAATACGACTGACAGGAAAGCGGGAAAGGTTAGACCCCAGTGCTCGGCGTGAAGCCGAACTGTCGTCATCAAGGCGCATACTTACTTGTATGTAGCTAGTTACCGTGTATCTGAGTCTCGTGGAAATTACTTCACATTTATAAAGACATGCCACTGATCTAGTGTTGACCTCCTAGGACAGTGAAAATGGATTGGAGTAAGAGGTGTGCTGAGTTCTCTGGAGCTCAGTCACGCAGGATTGTGATGAGATACACAAAGCAATTAGAGAAGGCCAGTTGATCGTAACTAACGAAAGAGCAAATTCTGTATAAACAAGTTTCAATTATGGACACTGTGGGCTATCAGAGAAAGCAAACAAGCGTAGGCTCCTGCAAAAAGTAGAACTGGAGTTAGATCTCCCCCATGCAGATTTTATAGCAGTAATTCCAGCTCTATCCTTTGGGCAATATTTTATCCTCTGTGCTTCAGTTTTCTTATATGTAGAATGGGAAGAGAGTACTTACAGAATTATAGTAAAGGTTAAATGAGTTAACACATATGAAGCACTTAGAATAGCAAAGCGCCCAGAAAAATGTTAGCTAGTATTATTTACAAATCACTTTCCCTTAAATTATCTTACTTCCTTGAGGCCATTAGGGTAGATATCAGCCCCATTTGACCAACTCCAGTAATTGCGGCTCAGAGATATTAGGCACTTTGTGTTCCTTCACATATCTAAAACATTGCCAAAATGTCATCCAAAATATTGTACTACCAACAGTGATAAGTCAGAGTATTTCTGAACACTCTTGTAATCATTCGTTATTATCAGTTCTCTCAAACCCTGCCAGTTGGATAGGTGAAAAAATGTCATTACTACATTTATTTTGCAAAGAAGATGAACAATGCTTTACATGTATAAATGTGTATTTTTCTCTTCTGTGAGGTGGCCTGTTCATGTCCTTTGCCTATTTTTTGGATGGAGCATTCATCTTGTAGGATCTAAAACAAGGAATAATATGATCAGATTGAAGAAAATAAGGGCACTGTGGAGTAAGGATTGATTAGAGGAGTGGAACACAATTAGGAGATTACTGTTGTAATCCTGTGGGAAGATGAAGGAGACCTGGTTCAAAGCCACAATAGAAGGAAGAGAAGACAATGCCTTCAAGAAAGATGTATGAGACAACTGATAGAATGAGAAAGACTGTTTGTATTTGGAAAGTAATAGAGGATCAGAAGTCTGATATGATTTCCACGTTTCTGGCTTGGGCAGCTCCACTTACCAAGACAGGGAATGCAGGAAAAGGAACAGTTTTGGCAAGGTACATGAAGATTGGGACACGTTAGGTTTAAGGAGCCTGTGAGAAATTCAAGTGACTATGCAGACTTGGAGTCCAAAGAAGAGGTCTAAACTAAATATCTATTGTATTTTCGTCAATTCTTATATGTACATTTCCACATTTTAAAATCTCTGAAATAAATATATATCTTTCATTTGATTATATTTAATAATTATTTAGCAGTGGCTTTTTTTCTTCTTTAGTGCTACATAACTGTGTGTCTTATAACTCGTGGTATCTTTGATTTGATGAAAAATAGTGTAATTAGTGAATTCTATAGGTGTTAGTTGGAGCTTGTTAATACTACCAACTACAAAGGAAGGTACCCAGCTTTGTGTGTTGAAGGGGAGAAAAGGAAATTTAACATTCCTTCCTGACCTGAGCAACTTGTACCTGTCATTCAGACTCTATGTGAGAAAGAACTTGTTTCTTAGCTAGGCAGAACTTCTGTCTCATTAAAAACTTTTACAATCCTCCCTAAATTAGGCCACCTGGTCTTTACCTTGCCTCAAAGAAAAATCAGGTATCCCGATCCACCTTTTCTTTTAACATCACAAACAAACTTTTTACTTGTAATTATTATAATCTTATGGGACCACTGTTGTATATGTAGTTCATTGTTGACCAAAACTTCGTTGTGGGCCATGTGACTGTAGATCTATCAGAAGTAGGGTCAAAGGGCAAACCATTGCCCTAAAATTGAGGAGAAAGGCCAATACTGGGAATTACAACTGACCACAGCAGAAACCTCTGCAGGAACCAGTGTCAGGCTTGAGAACCAGAACTGTAATTGACAAACTGCTGGAGGCTCAACATGGACATGTCTAAGAGGGGGGCCACTACACTTTTATGAATTTTAGCTCCAAGAGCTAAACCAGTTCTCACAGTTTACCTGGGAGAAAAATCCCCTTGTGCTTCCACCAGGGTGAGGGGAAAAAGGAACCATTTTGAAGTATGCCTGAACAATCTATTCTTCTTAACAAAGTTTTCCCTCCAGAGAAGTTGTTTTACCAGAGCCTAAGCTATTGGAGGTTTTTCAGAGCCTAACTGGCCTGTGGGAAGAGAATACCCAACTCCAACCCACTACAGCTTTCTCTGTGGGAGAAGGGAAATAATCCAAGTCGAGCCCACTCTAGCCATCATGCCACACCTAAGGAGAGTGGGAGAGGGGATGAGAAGCACTTTGTGAAGTTTACAGTCCAGAGGCACAGGCTCATTAAAAGACAGTCCCAGTCTTTCCCAGAAGATAAAAGGAGAGGGACTACTTCCTAACTCTACCAGGGCAGCATTTCCCTAATACCAAAACCAAAGATATTACAAGAAAACTACAGACCAGTATTTCTTATGAACAGGGATACTAAAACTCTCAACAAAATACTAGCAAATTAAATCCAAAAATATATAAAAAGAATTATATACCACTATCAAGTGGGATTTACCCCAGGTATTCAAGGCTGTTTCAACATTTGAAAATCAATTAATGTAATCTATCACATCGATAAGCTAAAGAAGAAAAACCACATGATCATATCAGTAGATGCAGAAAAAGCATTTGACATAAGTTCAACACCCATTTATGGTAAAAACTCTCAGCAAACTAGGAATAGAGAGGAACTTCCTCAACTTGATACAGAATATCTAGAAAAAACCTACAGCTAACATCATTCTTAATGATGAGAAACTAGAAGCTTTCCTATTAAGATCAGGGACAAGGCAACGATGTCCCTTCTCACCAGTCCTTTCAACAATGAACTGGAAATCAAAGCAGAGCTAAATAAATAGAGATATTCCATGTTGATGGATAGGAAGAATCAATATTGTCAAGATTTTAGTTCCTTCCAACTTGCTCTATGGTTTCAGTACATTCCCAGTCAAAATCTCAGAGAGTTATTTTGTGGATATCAACAAATCAAGTCTAAAGTTTATATGGAGATACAAAACACCCAAAATATCCAACACAATGTTGAAGGAAAAGAACAAAGTCGAAGGATTGACACTACCTGACATGAAGATTACTATAAAGCTATACTAATTAAGACAGTGGTATTAGTGAATAAATAGATAAACAGACCCACATATATATAGTCAACTAATCTTTGAGAAAGGAGCCAAGGCAATATAATGGAGAAAAGATAGTCTTTTCAACAAATGGTACTGGAACAACTGGACATCCCCATGCAAAAAAAATAAATCTAGACACAAACTTTATACCTTTCACAAAAATTATCTGAAAATGGATCACAGAACTAAACATAAAATGTTAAACTATAAAATTCCTACAAGATAACGGGAGAAAATCTAGATTACCTTGGGTATGACGATGACTTTGAAAGAAAGACCCGATGAACTGAACTTCATCAAAATTGAAATGTTCTGCTCTATGAAAGACTCTGTCAAGAGAATGAAAAGACAAGCCACAGAATGGGAGGAAATATTTGCAAAAGACATATCTGATAAAGGATTGTTATCCAAAGTATACAAAGAACGCTTAAAATGCAATAGTAAGGAAACAAACAACCCGATTTTAAAAATGGGCAAAATATCTGAATAGACACCTCAAAAATGAAGATATACAGATGACAAATAAGCATATGAAAAGAATGTTCCACATTGTATGTCATCAGGGACATGCAAATTAAAACTAGAAGAGATACCACTACACATTTTTTAGAATGGCCAAAATCCAGGAAACTGACAACACCAAACGATGACAAGAATGTAGAGCAGCAGGAACTCTCATTCATTGCTAGTGGGAATGCAAAATGGTACATCACTTTGGAAGACAGTTTGGTGGTTTCTTGGGAAACTAAACATACTCATATCATACAAACCAGCAATCATGATCCTTGGTACTTATCCAAAGAAATTGAAAACTATGTCCAAACAAAAATCAGCACAAGGGTGTTTATAGCAGTTTAATTCATAATTCCCAAGACTTGGAAACAACCAAGATGTCTTTCAGTAGGTGAATGACAATTGAATATTATTTAGTGCTAAAAAGAAATGAGCTATCAAGCCTCAAAAAGACATGGAAGTTTCTAGGAGAAAAGAATTTTACTCTATCCTGTTAGGTTCTTCTGGCTTGTCTAATAATTAGATTGACATGAGACAGATCAGCAGGAGAAAAATCGAACAAAAGTGTAATAAAATATATGCCTCCTGTATGCTGTATTGATTTTTCAGTTTGTTCAGGGTTTTACCTATTGTTAGGATAAAGTAGTGACTTCTAAGCAACTTATATGCCAAACTGGAAACCAGAAAACTTTTCTTTTTCAAATTTGTTCCTTTCCACTCTCTCTCATCTCAGTAAATGGCACCATCAGGGCCCCAATTGCTCATGCCAAAACCTAGGAGTCATTCTCGATGCTCCCTTCCCTCGGTACTCCATCCAAAACATGCCCTGAATCCATCTATTCTGCTCCATCTCTGCTAGTATTACCACCACCTTTAGCCCATCTCTCAGCTTCTTCCATGGCTCCTCTATGACCCATTCTCTACCCAGTAGACAGCAACCTTTTAAAAATATAAATTAGATGTATCATTCCTCAGCTCCAGTGTCTTTTCAACTAAGAATAAAATCTAAAATCTTCACCCTGGCTGTCACAGCCATTATAGACTGATCCTACTTTCCTCTCCTATCTCACCCAAACATGCCAAGTTTATTCTCATTTAGGGTTTTTATTGCTCCTATTGCCTAGAACATCCAGTTCCCTTTCCCTCTAGCCTTCCAACTTTATGTATCTTGTTAAAATTTATTATTCATTTTCAGCTCAAATGTCACTTCTTCGACGAGTCATTTCCTTACCACCTAATTTAAAATACCATCTCTTGTTTTATTGTCCTCCATCTTGTTTTATTGTCTTCCATGCATTTACCTTTCTGGGATTAACTTGTCCTCTGATGTGTTTAGATGTTATTTTATGTAAACAGCCATTGAAAAATAAGTTCCAAGAGAGACTTCTTCTGCAATGTACCCCCAGTATCAAGAACAAAGCCTGACATGTAGTAGTAACTCATTAATATGGGAGAAAAGATGAAAAGAAGGAAAGATGAAGGAAGAAAGTAAGGAAAAAGGGAGGGAAGAAAGGAGGAGAGGTTACATTAAAATTTCAACTGTGAAGATAGTGTAGAAACCTGGAAATCTGTTAATGATATGACATTAAGCCAAAAAATAAAAATTTTAAGCCACGACACATTTACAAATAAAATAAATGAAAAAGAATCCAAATTACAAATAAGCCCAATGTGGGCAAAAATTTTGAGAGATACTAAAGACACACTTTTGAACAAAGCTGCTAGCTTTCAGTGTTCCAACCAATGTCCATGGCTGTACCCAGCCTTGAGACTGTCCCTCACCTTCTTACCACTTCTTTGAGCTGCTCTGTAGCTGTTTTACCTGCAGGCCTTTTCTGGCTCTTTCTGAAGCTCCAGCTCCCCTTTAGTTACCTGGAAGTGAGAAGCCTTGCTCCAGGGAGTCAGATAGATGGGGAGCAGGGAAGCCTATTTATACCTCTTTCTTCTCCATACCGGCCTCTGCCCCTTCCTTCTTTTTCTTCTGCTGTCCTCGTGAGCTTCCTGCAGCCCTGCCCCACTATTTCACTGATATCCATGTTCTCTGTAAAACTGACATCTCATGGAGTGGGGGTGGGACCGAGGAGGAGGCACCTTTACCCCCTCATGAGTAACTACTCTTCAGCCTCCAGAACTCAGCGGCGGCCCCAGGCCACAGCATGAGGGACAGGGACCTCCTCGGGCAGCCTGCCATCCCCCAGCAGATATAGTCCTCAAATCCGCCTGAATGGGACCCGACACATTCTCTGCTTGACCAAACTTTAGTCAGGTTCCCAAATCTTCTCCCAGACCCAACCGCACTCTTCTTTGTAAAATCTAGTTTTAGGAAAACCCCTGCTAAGTTTTGATCAGATTCCCTCAATATTTGATGAGGTTCCTCCGCCACCATCCCCTGGGTAATGTAGGATCGCCCTGGCCTGTCTTCAGCAAGAATCCTGTTGGGTTGGTTTATCCAGAATCCTTCTTACTCCCTTGTTTTCTTTGAGTAATTTTCAATCCATTGACCCCCACCTTGCTCCTTGGCTATATATTCACATTTGCCCACACTATATCTAGAGTTGAGCCCCATTTTTCTCCCCACTATAAAATCCCACTACAGTGATCCCTATACTTACATGATGAATCAGAATAAAGTCTGCCTTACATTTTTAACAGCTGTCATTGAATTTTTTTTTTTCTTCAACAAGTTCACCGTAGCAGTGGCATCTGCTCCTTAGAGCCAGCCCCTCCTTGGGTGTAGTCATTGAAATGCAGCAGATTATTAAAGTCACCCTTCAGGGAAACCCTGGCCCACATGGTTCCTGCTCTCCCAGCCCCACAACTTGTGAGCACTTAGCAGCATCCTCAGGCTGCCTCTCCCTTCACCTGCCCTGGCCTGCATCCCTCACCTCAGCTCTGGTTCAGCAAACTCTTCTTTCGAAGCTATTTTTGCATCTCAGGGCCACAGGATTGATGACATCAGCTGTTTAGTACCTGACATTGGATGGGGGCCCCATAAATGAGGCTTTGCCAGACCTCACAGCTGGAAGAGAGATGAGGAGCCCATTCACCAGCCTCCTCAACTGAGAGGGCCAATGGGAGCCACAATTAAGGAAGGAAAACTGGCCTGGGGATCAGGGGACATGGGTGTTATTCTTGTCCTAGCCTCCAGCTAGCTGTGAAACATACTTTCTTTTTTGGATCTGTGTCCTCTGCTATAAGAGATGGGTTTAAAAGGGATGCTTTAAAACACTAGTCCCCAAACTTTTGGCACCAGGGACCGGTGCTGTTATGAGAATCTAATGCCTGATGATCTGAAGCGGAGCTGAGGCAGTGATGCTAGCACTGGGGAGCGGCTGCAAATACAAATGAAGCTTTACTCACTGCCCACTGCTTGCCTCCTGCTGTGCGACCCGGGTCCTAACAGACCACGGATGGGGGATTGTTCCTAACAATCCACAGCCTGGGGATTGAGGACCCCACGTTAAAGGGTCTTTCCAACTCCAGTTCTGTTTCTGAAAGCCTTCTGAGTGGCTGCCCAGGGATCACCTCTCTCTGGAGAGAAAAGAGGACACAGTGAAGATCTTTGTTCCAGCTTCTCATTCCACTTACTAGGTCTTCATGATGCCAAGTGATGAAGCATGCCCAGAGTTGGTTATGGCTTTAGAAGCTGGAGGGAAAAGTGTGAGTATGGGGCTGAAGAACACAGGCTCCAAGATCTGCCAGCTCTGGCTCCAACCTTGGGCCAAAAACATGGGCTGTGCCTTGTCCTGAATGCTATGCAACATTAAAATGGCAGAGACCTTGGACTTCTTCCCTGCAGCTTAAAGGTGGGACAATTTTGAAATGTTATATCAGGTCCACAGCTCCCCATGAGATTGTCTGAGGCCTACTTTGCAACTGCATTGCACTTCAAATTCTCCTCTGCTCATTCATGCTTTCTTCACCAGCCTAAGGTGTTGATCCTAAAGGTCTAGTGGTCTCCCTAGTAAACTTCATACATACAAATATCTCAGAATCTGTTTCTCAGGGAGCTAGACCTATAGGAACATGACATATGTCCCACAGGGTCCTTCATGATCTGGCCCTGCCAATCTTTCCAGTCTTATTTCTCTCCAGTGCCGCCTTGCCTCTACTCTTCAGCCTCATTGAACACTCAGTTCCCCAAACACCAAGTTCTCTTTTACTCTGTGCAAATTCGTGCATGTTTTCCCATAATTTGTTCAACAAATATTCCTTATGCTCCTGTATCAATTATGGTCCTGTCAGGACAGAGATAACATACTCAAAAGGGGAAACCAAAGGAGGTTTAATGAAGGAGCTATTTAAAAGATGTAAGCAGGGTTATGGGAAACCAACAAAGCATCCTTAGGACTAGTGGCAGTGGGAGGCTCTAATGGTGGAAGGAGGCAAGAAAATTAAAATCGTTAATCAAGCCACAATCAGAGACTGCAATATGCTGATCAGCCCTGCAGCCAGGCCAAGAGGACACCTTCAGAACAAAGGAAGATTTCTGCTGGGATTGCTAGCAACCCATTCCCCACACCTGTGAAGGAGAAACAGGAACCAAGAGTCATTCTCCATGGCTAAAACCATGGGGAACCTAACGGTTAAAGTCTGGGAACTACCAGCAGGCCTTTCACGATACATATTCTTACCTTTTCACTACGTACTATTCCCCTTCCTCACTGTATGTCCATATCAAAGGAAATGGGTTAACAAAGTCTTTTAAACTATAACTCACAGGTTCTAAAGAATGATGTATAAACTGAATTCCCTGAACACTCAGCCCCTACTCACTGTCTTTCCACATCTCGCTTGGTCTCTCTCACCTTCTGCTTCTGAGAGGAGACCACACTCTGTGGAGTGTGACCCCTTTTCTAATAAACTTTCCTTTGGACTCTAACTCTGGTGTGTGTGTCGAATTCTTTCTATACTCTCTGCCAAAGGACCCTCTTCTTCTCCCCGCCACTTAGGGAATTTGCCCTGTCCTGCATCAGCTCTTCAGCTTTGATGGGCTCAAGGGAAGAGAGATTAGTGGAGCCTGTGCCACGAGAGCTGTAGCTGTAGGAGAAAGCCACAGATAGGAATTGTGACCTTTAGGGAAAAGGCAGTCATTACCAACTCCACCCAGCTGGAAGTGTAAAAAAATCCCCCAACTTCTCTCTCCCACCAGCATCCAGACTCCAACTTGTGCAGCTGAACCTAACTGGGAGCCCCAGAGCAAAAGAGGCCAGCATGCTGGGGCACGGAGCTAGGCGGAACAATGAAAAGTGGACTTGGAGGGGCAAAGAGAGAGCATTTGGCATAATCTTCTGTTGTGTGCCAAACACCAAACAAAGCAGAATAGCATTTGCCCTCATGTTGTTTACAGTCTCACAGAGAAAAATGAATTTTCATCAGTGAATCATAAAATATAATGAAAGTACCCATTATTTTCATGTATACATAATACATAAAAATTCACCGGAGCTAGCCCATAAAGCAAGTTCCAACAGATTTTTAACAACTGGCATCAAACAGAGACCATGTTCTCTGCCCACAGCGTAATTGTTATAAATCATTAACCAAAACATAAAGAAATTTATCCTCCTGGTTGGAAATTTAAAAACATAACTGTGTAAAACTCAGAACAAAGAAGAAATCACAATGGCAATTAGAAAACAAAACAACAATAACAAAAATGTAACATATTTAAAACTTTCAGGATGCAGTTTTATTTAAAGGGAAATTCTGACCTTAAATATTTATGTTAGAAAAGAAGAAAGATTGAGAATACATGAGCTAAGCATCCAACTTAAGAAGATGGTGGTCGTGGGGAGAATGGACAGTGGAATAGCCCTAAAAGAGAGAGCAAAGAAAATAATTAAGAACAGAAATTAATTAAATAGAAAACAGAAGTACAACGAGAAACAGCCAAACTGAAAGTTGGTTCCCTGAGAAAAAAGAGAATGGCTAAATTGCAGTACGTTCACACATTAGAATAGTACACCACAGAGAAAGCAAATGTACTACAGTGATGAAAAATTAGGTTGATAAAAGTCAGAGACATAATGAGTAAAAAGAAATAAACTTTTTTAAAGCAGGAGAACGATAAACACAACAGTAACCTTGGGGTGGGAAAGAGGAAGAGGGCTGGCATCTAGGCTGAGCACACAGGGGCTTCAAAACCACGGTAATGTTAAATATATATGCGATGTTTTATAGCTTATAATGTTGCAAAAATCAGACCAAGCAGCACTCAGAGAGTTGGAGAACTCCCCAGCGGTCCCAGAGGGGCTAGTGTTCTGAAGATGTGGCTGGGAGCTCAGTTACAATTTTGCTTAAATAGGGCTGATTTGGCATGGGCTGATTGGTTAATTTGTCCTCAGAGGGTTTCAAAGTGCAGGGTTTTCTGTGGGGCTACAGGCAGTTACATTAGTTATTTAGACAGAACAAGCAAAAGGGAGGATGAGTCTTTAGTTAATTTTGAGGTCACCCGCCCCATGGCTTATGCAGCAAGCATAGCTACAGAAGCAGAACAAAGAGATGATTGGCCTTTTGAGTGAAAATTCCTCTTCAGTAAGGATGTTACAGATGCTTTTTTGCAGGTATCAAATAGTAAATAACTTTTAAAAATCGTAAGCAAATTCTGCTCAGTAAAAGGTCTCAAAGAAACTGCATTTCTCCATGTTACAGCTTGAAACCTGGAGGCTCCCCTTATTTTCAGAGCCTGTGGCTTCATGTTGCACCTGGCATTTCCCCATCCCTTCGCCTTTTCAACTCTTGGATTCTACACATAGAAAGGCTGTGATTTAACATATTTTTAGATGTTTGAGCATCTTTATGATTCACTTCATTGGCCGTGTTGAAAGAACAAGGAAAAAGGAAAGAAATAGAAGCCAAGTGGGTCTTCTTAAACGAAAAAAAAACAAAACAAAACTCCAGGGATTTAAAAATGTCCTTACAAGAGACCCACTTGTGCCCCTTCCCATGCACTGGCTCCAATCTATATATCTACTTTCATGACCTCGCCTCCCAGTAGAGCCAGAAAAGGTGGACGTGGATGTCGTGCAGCCCAAGCAGTGAACTGTAGTGGACATCTGTTCACTTGAGGCCAGTCCTGAATGTAGGTCCCTTTTCCAACTGCTCTTGGATTACCTTTTAGGAATTATATCTCCTCCACTGAATGCAGTTTTACTAAGCAAGGAAATCTAGGTTCCAGCCTTTTACCATGGAATCTGGAGTTGGGTAGAGCCTTCCAGTTCTGAACCAACACAGCTAGGAGATGGCCTAGGACCTATATTGGGCCAATCAAGAAAATTCTTCTTGGCGGCCAACTTACGAGGGAGTGAAGATGGGTCTTCACAGCTATAGTGAGGCCTTCGTGGTAGCCTACAGATCTCCCTTGGTTCCCACCCACTGATTCTGTGAGCCTGATCTTTCAGTTTCCTGTTGATTTCGTGAGCCCCTAATATCTTTCCAATATATACTTCCTTTTTCCTAAATTAGCCATTTCATTCATTTTCTTAAATTATGAGAAAAATAATTGTTCATAATAGATGCACAATACGATAACGGAAATTCAATAAACCAAAAGTTGCAAGTTCTCTCCCTAGGAATACCGCTATCATCAGTTTGATATATAACCTTACACAGTTTTTTATGTGCGTACATAGAGAGATGGACTAGATCTTGGTAATTTGTGGTTATGGAGAATGAAAGGGATTTTTTACCAAAAAAAGGGGTCATACTAAATATATTCTTATATAAATTATTTTTTCTCCCAATGATATAGTATAAATAAATCTTTCTACATAGAGACCTGCCATTCCTTTTAATGGCTGTATAGTATTCCATGGCAAGCTTTATAATTTAATCTTCTCTTGTTGTCAGACATTAACATTGCCTGCAACTTTTTTAGTATTACAAATAATGATGCAATAAACACCCTTATATTTATCTAGCTTTGCATACCTGTGCAAATATTTCTGTAGGTGGGGACTGCCTAGAAATTTCTGGAGCAAAAGAAATAGACACTTAAAATGTTTATAATGGGTATTGCCAAACTGTCCTTTTGCAACTATATCCACTTCCCAACAACATAGAAAATGCTCATCCCCCACAGTTATAAATAGGTTTTTATTATTTATTTTCCTGTAATCTGATAGATGGAAATATCTTTTTGGTTTTCATATGCATTTCCCTGATTACTATGAGGATAAATATTTTTCAAATATTTAATAGCCATTTTGCTTTTAGAATTTGATTTCTTCATTTATTAGCAATATGAACCTCTTATCAGTTACATATTACAATTATTCTCTTCAAATTAGTGATTTGTCTTAATTTTGCTTTTGGTATCTTTGGCTGTATATATGTTCTTTATAACTTCCATCACTTTTTTTTTTTTTATGGCTTCTGGGTTCCTGATCACACTCAAAAAAGTTCCAAACTATGAATGAACACATTTACACACATTTTTCCCCAGAGGCGGCATGGTGTCCTGGTTTGTTGTAGAACCAGTGGTTCTGGAGCTGGACTTCTTAGATTCAAATCCCACCTCTGGCATTTATCAGTTGCATGACCCTGGTACTTAACTTTCTCATCAGTAAAATGGGTTCTTGTGAGGGTTAAGTGAGAAATGTATGTGAAGCATTTAGAATAGTGCCTAGTATATAGTACATATTCAATGTGTGTATAATTATCTTTTTTTTTCTTTAGCTAAGACAGTATAAGAGGTGATTTATTGTACACTTTACATTCAGCCACAACTAAGAACAGAATTAATCTAGAATAGCACAGGTCCAGAGCAAAGGACCATAAGGGACCATTGTTTTTGTATGAGCAAGTAGGTCTCAAAAGGTGGTTGCAGCAGATGGTGATGATGTCCTAGATCCATTAAATTTTAGATAGCAGGCATACGGTCCAACAATTTGTACCAGCGTCCCTGGCCTGTGGCTTTCCTTGTATCTGCTGCGGCTTCCACGGGTGCACAAGCCAGCAGTTTACCTGGACCTCTGCCTCATGTTTCTTCTTTTGCTCTTCTGCCTGTGCCTTTGCTTCTTCCTCCACTTCGGTCTCATGGTGTGGCGGTTTCTAAGAAAACAGCGCTAAGGCTGAGAGAAGACCTTTATAGCTTTTATACCTTCAGTATACCTTTTTTTTTTTTTTTTTTTGCATTATTTGAGTCTTTTTTCCCCTAAGTTGAATAGCCAGTTTTATAAAATTGTCTATTTTTCCACTAATTTGAAATGCCACCTTCAGAATATACCAAGGAACAGGCCATCCACAGAAGGGCTCCGAGAGACCTACCAGTGCATGGCCACCCATGGTAACTGCCCTTGAAAGGCTATTCAATTAACCCTTCATGGATTCCCTGGGATCCTATTAAGGTAGAAATTTCAAAGTTGAACTTAACAATGTTTAGTAGGGCCTTCCCCTTTGAGCACCATCCCAACATGGGACCAGAAGTCCACTCCAGTTGCTCTACTCAAGTGACAAGCCTTGCTGAGGGATGTGTTCTTGGAAAAGCATGCCTAATCTAAAAATGTGTATATTACAAGCTGTTTTCTCCAAAGTAATAATGGTTAGAGAGGAGTTAAGAGAACTCAGTCATGGTGAACTTTATACTAGGAGAATATGGGGTTTATGCATATATGATGGGAGATATTTAGCTGTAAATGTGGCTGGAGTTAGTGGAGAGTTCACAAGTGTAAAAGGCTCATCTGCATGAAATGACTTGTATGGGGCAGGCAGAGAACCACCGAGATTCACCTCTAGCTTTTCCTTTAAGACTTATTCACAAACTTATCAACTGTTTAAGGTATGCTGCCATCTCCTGGCCAAACTTGTGTTGCAGTCAAATTGCAAGCAGTTTATAGCAGAGTGGTACAGCCTTACAAGCATGTTGCAGTAACCCAAAACAAAACATACTCTTCTGGAAAAGGTGGCATATTGCTGCTGACATCCCCGGGTGACTACAGATAGTGTCACTCTGCTAGTAGTAGCCTAACAAGGAAATCTGAAAATGGAGAGAGACTAAATACAAAATTCAAATATTCCCAACGCAGAGAGACTGGTATAGATTCCATCTCCAGATTCTCTCACAGTGTAATAAAGATACAGCTAGGCTCATGCATGAGCTCGGAATGCTGCAAGTTTGTGCTGAAAAGAAGCTGAAGAAAAGGGTGTGAACCCAGGAAAATGAACTGTTATCATCATACCTTGCCCCTGCTTCTCAGCTGTCCCACCTCCCACTCCTTTGCCCCACCCTCCAGTAGTGGCAATGTTAAGTATCTGAAAACCAAGAGCAATCTACAGGGGAGTGACACGTTCCATCAATCTCTAATGCAAACTGAAAGACATGTGAAAGACAGGGAAGAGAATAGGAAGCATCATGTTAACAGAGTGCGGTAAGGGGAAACAAATGCCAAACACACACAAACCTAAAACGTTAATGTGATCTTTATTATACAGCACATCTGGTATTTTGTGCATCCCAACAAGTATACAGAATACTCCATAAAACCAAACCCAAAAACACCTTCAAAAATACACTAAATGAAGACTTAACCCATAGTTGCATCTTTTAAACACATACACAATGAACACGGCCCTGCTATAAGTGTGGAAATGTAACAAATGAAGAGAGACAGCACAAGAAGGGAGCGCGCGTTAGAACTGAAGTTTGTGCCAAAGTAATTTCTCGTTATTGCACTTTTATTCTACAAACTTAGTATGTTACACTTTTACTTAACACTGTAATAAACATTAGCGCTTTAAAACAAAACTATTACATAAAGACAAAAGACAACAAGCTGTCCAGACCAATTTTCTTTTCAACCCTTTAGGGAAGATGGTCTTCTCTTCTCAGTGCCAGGTGTTCACACGGAGTCTCTGCCATCATCTCAATTGGACTGGATGTTAACAAAGCAGATGAAGTTAAAAATAAAACCCTTTTTAAAACAGTAGTGCCACTCGAAATCCCCAAGGGAGTTTGCAATACAAGTTTCTCAAGGTTACTCCTTCCTTACCCACCTTAACATCCACACTAGCCCTAACCCATCCCACCTCCAAATTTAGGAGGACAAACTTTTTTCTTTTAAAGAGAAAGTGGGTTATTTGGTCCAGCAAATCCAAAAATCAAGCTCTGAAAACTCAAAGCAACTCCTCTTTTGGTAATAAACTCTTGGAGGACCACTTAGCCCGCTCTGATGCAGTGTGGACTTTGGAGAGTCCCTATTAGCCAGATGGAACACCAAACAGGCCTTTTCGCCAAAGCAAGGCCAGAGGGAGTCTCTATTCCCCCAAGTGCTACTGTAACCACCAGTCCCCCTTGGCTCTCAGTGCTGAATAATAAACCAAAGTATAAAGTGTCATTCAGTGCAATTACCACGTTGCAGCTCTGTCACCCCAAACCACTTCTCCTGTAAGAAAAATACTTTTACAACACGTTTGGCAGCTCAAGCAAAGATGAAAAAAATAATGCACTGGAGAGGGGGCAGGTACCGCTTGAAAGTTGTACCATTCACCTGCTTCTATCTGTGGTAGTAATGTATCCTCTCCTTCACTGTTTCCTTGAATTTTAGTGTTAAAAATTAGGAGAAGTTGCTGCCTAGGCTCTGTCCCCCTGAAATTGATGGAGTCACAAGTGACTCTCTTTGGTCTGGGAAGAACCCGCACAGCCCTCCTTCCCAAGGCTTGCTCAATCAATGAGCTTCTCTCTGCAGAGGATCAAGGGAACTTGGGCATGCCTGTGGAAACCTCACCCAAAAGAGCATTCTTTAACCTTACTGCTGGCTCCCTAGGCACAGGGTCAGCCCCTCCTGGCTGCAGACTCCATCATTTCTTCCAACTGCTCTGCAGGAAGGTCCTTCACTCAGTTCTGAAGGAACATAAGTGATCAGACTTCAAGTGCATTAAAAATGGCCAGGTGATCATTTTCAGGTTGGGGTAAACTACCCTAATTAAGTTGATGAGAAGGACAGAACATAGTAAGAGTAATTCTTTCATCCCATCCTTCTTCCTTCCCCAGACACAATCTCATCTCACCACTTGGAAGCACATACAGCCAAAGCCAGAAGGTAAAATCTTCAGACTTTAGTCTTTCTGAGCCCCTGAGAGCCCAAGTGCCACCAGACTTCTTTGAATACCTAGTGTCTTCCCAAGTAATATACAGTACAGTACATTTAATGGCATTCCATCACTTTACTAATAATGGGTGCCAAGGAACAAAGAATCCAAAATTAGCTGATAATGTTATAAAACAAAAGCAAAGTACACGCCTGTTATACATATGTATCCCTGCACTCAGCCTGCTGAGTGTTTAAATACACTTCCAAACACCTACACGTGGGCTTTGGCCGGCCTAGAGGAGACTCCCAGGAATATTTTGCACCTTTTCTTGGAATACTTTAATGAACTATAACACAACTACTCATCTTTCAGCCCTTCATCCCTCCCTACTCAAACAAAAAATGTGGGAAACTGCTAGAAAACCGGTGTCTGAGCAGACTAAGCCACAGAGGACAAACTGCAAAGGGACTCTGGATGGAGAAAAACATACTGTCCTATCTGTGAGTTGGGGTATGAGCTAAGATTTCCAAAGAATGTTAGGAACGTGGCCTTCATGACAGGGGCACAGACTCCTGATTACAGCTAGCTAAAGGAAGACAGTCTAGCTAAAGGAAAAGGGAACACTATAAAATCTTTCATGAAATGTCATACAGAAATAGATTTACACTGATTTTTCAGCAAGTAGAGACTACTCGCCTCTTCTTTTGTAACTTGAAACTTGGCTTCATGGAAGGCCCGTCACAGTCCCCACAAGAACAAGGTGTTACTGCTGACAAGAATGGTGACCTGACGTAAAGCTAAATGAGTGTTAAAAAGTCTAAGACGTCTACTGAACGTTCTAGCTAAAGGAGTCTGGAGCCTACAGAACCCAAAGACACTGGGTCAGTTACTTTATCATTTGCAAGTAAAAAGGTTTTGAGCAATACATTGAGTTTTTGAAGGGCCACAAGTGCTTAGGAGGCCACTACGCTCAAACATATCATAATCAGAGCCAAAAGAACCAGAGTTAAAAACTGAGCTTTAAAAGTTACAAGAAATATTTCTTGTAGACTCCATTCATATCCTGTTAATGTTCAAGAGATGGTCATTCTGTCACAAACAACCCTACAAAATTCCGGTAACAAATCTGCACATTATCTTAAACATCTGCTCAGGGACATGTTTCACACGGTTTGGGGCCACGCACCGGGGAACAACCGCAGTGCCTGGGGACTGGGTAGTTGGAAGGAAGCTACTCTCCTCCACTATTTATTCCTTCGTCTACATGTTTTTCTAAGTCTAATGGACCATTTTGACTGAGGGAGGCTTGAGGTCAACATCTGAGATGCACCAATGTTTAAATTGTTCCGGAACCTTCCTTTGACTGGCATCAGAATTTCTCTTCTGATCCATACTCCATGACAAACTCCAGAAGACCACCACCCAACCTCCCAACTGCAAGGGAGGGGACCCTTCCAAGACACTGACACACAGGGAAAGGGGGCACACACAGAACTACAAAGAATATTCTTCTCTTTCAGCTAGTTCATTCCTTCTAACATTATATTTAAAATAAGGTAAAAAGAAGGGACAGGTTGCAGAAGAAACCTTGGTTAAAAAGCTCATTGATCAAGTTTAAAAATATCAGCGTGTTAGATTCAAACACAAAAAAAAGTTTCTGATTTTAAGTTTTAAAAAACAAGCTGGTATCCTTCTAGTGGGTTTATATGGAGGCCCACGGCCTCCAGATCATTGCCCACTTCTCAGGCTCACCAAATATTTCACGCTGGGTCAGTTTTACTCAGACACTAACCGCTAAGTACCATGTTAACTGGAGCTTCTTCAACTTGAGAACAAAAAGGAAAAAAATCAAGACCCAAGGGCAGGAGAGATTCTGTTCCAGGGGCTGCAGTAACTTGAAATCCATTAGCCTGTATGTGTGTGTGTGCGCGCGCACATACACACACGCACACACTTTTCTTTTTGTGGCCTCTTGGCGATGTAACCATGAAACCCTCCCGCAGAAGCCAGGGCTATGCGGTCCTATAAATGTAAACACTGGCACTGTAAGGAAAAGATAGCTTTGTTTCTAGCTTCATCACTGTGGCCTCTAGCTGTGGCAACCTGAGTACAGACAGCAGGGACCAGGTAGCCACAAGTTAATCTTTGCTCCTATGTTTTCACAATCCCGGAACAAAGCTCAAATTTTCTAAGGGTCCTGACGACTAGACAGAACCACACTATTCTTAGTTAAAGCCAAAATTATGAACATTACAGTTTTTAATACTATTGCCACTATAGTGTCCCATTTGTCTTAAAAAACATACAGTGAACAGACGATGGTAACATTTGCCTCCTTTTCAGTTCTGAGGCCAGAACTTGGCCCTCTTCAGCTTTTACCAATGTCCTAGACAATCTTTTGCTAAAGGGACAGCTTGGGGCACCAGTGAACTGCTGAATAGGCTCAGCCATCTGATTGCACTATCTAGGAGTCATCACTGCCTGGGGAGGTCTCAAGCTGCCTAGCAAGCATCAATTCCCTAGGGAGCTCTCCGTAAGGAACAACTGTCAAATTCTTCCCATAGCCAAAAGGTGAGGGGAAGGAAGGAAATAAAGAATGGAAGAGAAAAGTCTTTGCTTTCAAGTAGAATCATCTAGTCCTCTGTTTGGCCGTTCAGAATTTGACTTGCACAGCCTATCCATGATGCCCTGGAGCATGGGCTGGACAATGCCCAAGAGAGGTCTCTGAGAGGGGTCACCATCCCAACAGGCTTCCATCAGCTGCCAGCACTCTTCATCAAACACAGGAAGACGCTCTGGGCGGGCCCCTAGAGAAAGGAGAATGGAGATAAGATCACAGTCAGTGAGAGGGGGACCAATACACCCAAGAGGCATGATCAGCTCACAGGCTGATGACTCAGATGGCACTCAGGATGCTAACAGTTGCAATGATCTTTATCTTGAATGGCAAATGTCTAGGTTAGAACCTAATAATAACAGTGATGAAGAACTGTAATATACTGGTATAGGAAGTTGAAGAACTGGAAATTTTAAAGAAAAATGCCTACTTGAGACAGTTTAGTACAATGCTGGCTGGAATCAAAGGTTTGACGTAAGTGGCTTTTCTGGATTCCATGTCGATTTAAATGTGTACATGGTGATGAGAGGCACCTGCTGCATTGCCTGGTCTGCTCTCAACAGGGGAATTAGGACAAAGTAGGGCTTGTGGCTCTTACCTCTCCGCACATTGTTCCAGAGATGGTCTTTGCTGGCACATCTCTCAAATGCCTCAGGGAGCTTGACAGAGCCTGAGCAGATATACCAGAAAAGAATGCCAAA
Organism: Pteropus medius; assembly: GCF_902729225.1. Taxonomy (NCBI): domain Eukaryota; kingdom Metazoa; phylum Chordata; class Mammalia; order Chiroptera; family Pteropodidae; genus Pteropus; species Pteropus medius. The sequence goes on along the minus strand of NW_024349227.1, from coordinate 1,632,848 downwards.
AGCGTAGACATCCACTGAATTATCATACTTCCCTACAGCAAGAAGGGGAGATAACAAGCAGTGAGCCAGGGAGAGGAATCGACAGTATGACCACTAATTTGTATCTGTAGAGGACTTTACACACTTTTCCCTAAAGCCTTTAATATCTATTATCTCTTGTAACAACCCTGTTAGGCAAGACACATTCAGGCAAGACATATTCATAATGTCCATTTTATAATACAAAAAACTATGCCACTGAAAGTCAAAGCTAGAGTTTGAGAGCCAAGACTAGAACTTGACAAAGGAGAAGGAAAACAGGCCTTTTAATTCAATGGAAGAGTCAAAAAGATTAATCCTGAAAAGTTATATTACAGAAAAAAAGTTGGGAAATACAGGTGGATAGAGAGGTTGGAACCAGAATATAAAGGTTTTTAAAGTCAGACAGAAGAGTGGATTCAGGAGACAGCAGGAAGTCATTTATGTTTTAGAGCAAGAGGTGACATGCAAGTATTTTAGAAAGACTATTCTGACAGCAATAGGATGGACTGTAGTAGAAACAATCAAAGGAATCTAAATATAAAGTAGCCAAAATAAAATAATAGCACTGGGAACAGAAATTTTTTTAAAAAAAAGGAAATCTAGAGAAAGAAAAATGATGACTGTGTACTTCGTTCCTACGTGGGTAGGACTACAGCTCTCCAGCTAACTCCTAATTCTTATGAGTACCACTCAGTGAAGGGTTAGGGGAAGACCTGGGCATGAGGCTGATGACAGAAATCCAAATATACTGCTAATTTAACTCTTACCAATACTATGGTTACCTTTTCAATAATAATACAACCCTCCTCCATCCACTCAGGCTCAAACCCTTGGAGTCATCGCTGAGTTATTCTTTTCTGTTCATCATCTGAATCAAGTTAATAACAGTATCTTGCCTGTTCTTCCTCTGAATTATCTCAAAATGTCACTTTTTGTTTGTTTCAGCACTACCACCAACCTAATCCTGGAGACTACCCCCGCTATTTCTCTACCTTGGTTCTTGCCATGCAAGTCCCCTCTCGCTACTGCTGTAAGCAGATCTTCCACAAACATTTTTCATTCCCTACCTCCTCAAAAGCTCAATCAATAGCATCTTAATTCTTCCACATTAAGCCTTCACTCCTCTGCATGAATTTCAAGCTCAATGTATTTTATCTCCAACCTGGTTTGCCTATTATTCCCCAAATGGATTTCCTTCCTGTCATGCTTATTTCTATTCTGCAATTTTCCTCACATTTCCCATTCTCCAGCTTCCAGAATTTTCTTTCCTTCATGGTTAAACTGTAGAGACAGAAAGAGCTGGATTCCAATTCCAGCTCCATGACTTCTAGATCAGTGTTCTGAGGTAGTTTCTTCAGCAATCTGGCCTTGACTCAACTTCATCCATGGTATGGACATAAAAATGCATCAGCATCACCACAGAATTGTAGTGAAGATTAAATGAGATAAAATATATGTAAAAATATACATTATCTAGCTCAAAGAATATATTTAATAAATGAATTCCCTTCTCACCAATTTTTCCAGATCTGACTCAAGTTCTACCTAAAAGCTCACCTGTACCATAAAACTATCAATCATTCAACCTTCGTTTATCCCTTCTTTGAACGCCAACATTGCATTATGTAGCATTTAATTAGCACTTAATTATATACATTGTCTTATACTGCTTCCTAGTTATTTTACCTCTATTAATATGTCTGTCATTTGTAACTTCTTTAATGATAAGGACAACTCCTATTTCATAGGAACTATTCAATCAATACTTTATGATTAAATAATTGGTTAATTATGGCAATTACTACACTAATAGCCCAGAGAGACAACCAAAAGAATAGTTGCTGACTCCTTTACCTCTTCATTTTTCCTCCTACTTGTCTTAGGTTTCCTGTTCTGTTTTCTCCCTTGCCTGTGCCAGATCTGCCAGTAGTACTTGTAAATATAACTCTTAGCTCAAGGGGTAGCACTCAGGGTTACGGCACAGAGCCCTGCCCAAGCCCACTCCATGCCCTCCGCTTACCTGTGAAGAGTTCAGGGGCCATATGGATTGGTGTCCCCACAATACTGCCTGACATCATGGCCTCTGGCTTGCAGAATCCTAAGTCAGTGATCTTGGCACGGTTCTGCTTGTCCAACTGCCAACAAAGCAGGGCAAGAGTCACCTTGTGTCTGGTCCTGCAGAGAGTTGCATCCCCAAACTCACAGGTAGGTATCTATAATCTCGCCTCCAGATTCGTTCCTACCACTGTCTTCTGCCCAGACAGACTGTAAGCCTGATAGCAAGGACTGCCTTTTTCATCTTTGGATTCCCAGCACTTGCCTGAAACTATCAGGAACTCAACATATCTTGAAAGAACAAATAAGTTAAAAACACTAAGGAAAGTATCTTAGTTCCTGATTATTTTCCTCTGACCTCAGACTCCAGGTCAGAAAGCTGCTAAGAAAGTCCTTTGCTCAGCTGAGGCGAGTTTCTTGAATTCCCTGTGGTTTCCTTTCCTAAAGGTTCAAGAGGATAAATCTGTGTCTCATTTGGTTATTAATAAGCCTCTTAGGTTTCAGCCTATATATTTAGGAAGACCTTTCCTTTCCCAAAACTGCTGCATCTTTATACATGATTTAAGTATTGCCAGGAACACCTCAGTGATAATCTAATATATTTTCAAAAGGAGCATGTCAAAAGATTGTTTGTAATTTAGATAATAGGACTGGTGGGTTCATGACTATCTTCTCTTTTAAGGTGCATTTATCCATCTCGGCCCTCATTCAGGACCTCTGATCAAACCCTAAACAATAATAAGACCTGGAATCTAAAAATATCAATGTCACAAAAGCAAAAAAAGGCAGGACAATTCTAGATTAAAGGAGGCTAAAGAAACATGTCGACAGAAAGATCCTTGGGTTGGATCTTGGATTGAACAAATAATCTGACCACACCTGGGATAACTGGACATATTTGGGACAATTGGAAAATGTTGATACAGACAGTATATTAACCAATAGTATTGTATCAATGTTAAATTTCTTGGGTATGATAATGGCACTTTAGAAGAATGTCCTTTTTCTTAGGAGATATAAGCTGAAGCACAGGCAGACCTCAGAGATGTTGCAGGTTCAGTCCCAGAATACCACTAGAAAGTCCATATTGCAATAAAGTGGGTTGCATGGATTTTTTGGTTTTCCAGTGCATATAAAAGTTATGTTTATACTATAGTCTATTAAGTATAATGCAAGAAAATAATGTGTATACCTTAATTAAAAAGTACATCATTGCTAAAAAAATGCTAATCATTATCTGAGACTTCAGTGAGTCATAATTTTTTTGCTGGTGGAGGAGGGTCTTGCCTTGATGTTGATGGCTGCAGACTGATCAGGTTGGGAGCTGCTGAAGACTGGGGTGACTATGGTAATTTCTTAAAATAAGACAACGGTGAACTTTGCCACATCGATTCACTCTTCCTTTAACCAATGATTTCTCTGTAGCATGGGATGCTGTTTGTAGCATTTTACCCACAGTAGAACTTTTTTCAAAACTGAAGTCAATCCTCTCAAACCCTGCTGCTGCTTTAACAATTAAGTTTATGTAATATTCTAAATCTTCATGGCTTCTTCACCAGGAGTAGATTCCATGACAAGAAACCACTTTCTTTGCTCATCCATAAGAAGCAACTCCTCACCCATTAAAATTTTATCATGAGATGGCAGCAATTCAGTCACATCTTCAACCTCCAATTCTAATTTCTCCACTGAAGTTTTGAACCCTCAAAGTTATCCATGAGAGTTGGAATCAAATCTTTTACACTCCTGTTAGTGTTGCTATTTTAACTCTTCCATGAATAACAAATGTTCTTAATTGCATCTAGAATGGTGACTCCTTTTCAAGTTTTCAATTTACTTTGCTCAGATGATGGGAGGAATCACTATCTACGGCAGCTATTGCCTTACGAAATGTATTTCTTAAATAATAAGACTTTGAAATTACTCCTTGGTCCATGGGCTGTAGAATGGATGTGTTGGCAGACACGAAAACAACAATAATCTCATTGTACATCTCCATCAGAGCTCTTGGGTGACCAGGTGTATTGCCAGTGAGCTGTAATATTTTGAAAGAATATTTTTTCTGAGCAGTAGATCTCAACAGTGGGCTTAAAATACTCAGCAAACCATGTTGTAAACAGATGTTGTAAACAAGGCTTTCTTGTTCCACTTATAGAGCACAAGCAGAGTATATTTAGCATAATTCTTTTTTTTTTTTGGCGAGGCAACCCTTGCTTGACCTCACAGATTGCAAGGACCCTGTCAGCTTACAATCCCTTATTTTTTATTTTTTATGCCTACAGCACCTGGTCTAGCTAGGTGGTCTCCCATCCAAATACTAACCAGGCCCGACCCTGCTTAGCTTCCAAGATCAGACGGAATCGGGCTTCTTCAGGGTGGCATGGCCATGGACTATTCAGCATAATTCTTAAGGGCCCTAGGATTTTCAGAATGGTAAATGAACACTGACTTCAACTTAAAAGTCACCAGCTACATTAGCCCCTAACAAGAGAGTCAGCCTGTCCTTTGAAGTTCTGGAGCTAGGCATGACTTTTCCTAACAATAAAAATTCTAAATGACATCTTCTTCCAATTGAAGGTTATTTCATCTACACTGAAAATCTGTTGTTTAGTGCAGCCACCTTTGTTAATTATCTTAGCCAGATTTTCTGGATGATGTCCTGAAGCTTCTACATCAACACTGGCTTCTTCACCTTACACTTTGATGTTATGGGGACAGCTTCTTTCCTTAAAACTCATGAACCTCTGCTAGCTTCAAACTTTTCTTCTGCAGCTTCCTCACCTCTCTCAGCCTTCACAGAATTGAAGAGAGTTAGGGCCTTGCTCTGGATTAGGCTTTGGCTTAAGGGAATGTTGTGGCTGGTTTGATCTTCCATCCAGACCACTAAAACTTTCTCCAAATCAGCAATAAGGCTGTTTGGACTTCTTATCATTCGTGTGTTCACTGGAGTAGTACTTTTAATTTCCTTCAAGAACTTTTCCTTTGCATTCACAACTTGGCTAATTGCTTGGCGCAAGATGCCTAGCTTTTGGCCTATCTTGGCTTTCAATGTGTCTTCCTCACTAAGTTTAAGCATTTCTAGCTTTTGATTTAGAGTGAGAGATGTGCAACTCTTCCTTTCACTTGAACACTTTGAGGCCATTGTGAGTTTATTACTTAGCCTAATTTCAATATTGTTGTGTCTCAGGAAATCGGGATGCCGAGGAGAGGGAGAGAAAGAGAGAATGGCTGGTCAATGGAGCTGTCAGAACACACACATTTATAGATCAAGTTTGCCATCTTATATGGGCATAGTTTGTGGTGCCCCAAAACAATTACAGGAGCAATATCAAAGATCACTGATCATAGATCACCATAACAAATATAAAAAAAATGAAAAAGTTTGAAATATTGCAAGAATTACCAAAATGTAAAAAAAAAAAAAAAGAAAATTACCAAAATGTGACCCAGAGACACAAAGTGAGCAGATGTTGTTGGAAAAAAGGCACCAACAGACTTGCTCAATGCAGAGTTGCCACAAATCTTCAATTTGCAAAAAACACAGTATCTGTGAAGTGTATTAAGCAATGTGAAATAAAACGAGGTATGTCTGCATTTAGGAGTGACATGCTATCTGCAACTTTTGTACAGTTCAGTAAAAAAGTGTGTGTGTGTGGAGAGGGAGTGGGGAGAGGGGGACAGAGAGACAGAGACACAGACACAGAGACTACACTAGGAAAAAAGAGAGACTATGAGTCTGGGTGAACGGTATATGGGCTTTCATTGTACCACTCTATTAACTTTTCTGTAAGTTTAAATTTTTTCAAGTGTTGGGAGAAAAAAAACCTTAAGCAATATAAATTGGGTCTGTGATGCCAATCCTCCTTAAGTTTCACTATCCGTCCACTCTGCTGTTAACTGTATTACTTGCCCACCATTCTTTTCCTGTGGCTAAACTTACACGTGCCTTCTAAAGGTCACTTAACCCACAGAGGTGTTGTGTTATTTTGGGGAATAAGCTCTTACTTACCAGCACGTTTTTTAGTTTGATATCACGGTGGACAAGTCCCTGGCTGTGCAGGAAGCGAATTCCTTCCACCACATCTAGTGCTATCTGCAAACGTGTCTCCAGGGTCAGCCCAGCCTTGAGGAGACAAAAGAGCTTGCTTGTCACTAACAAGACAACTTCTCAATCCACCTTGCTTACACCAACTAAGGGCTCCACGTGGAGTAATGAAAGACTGACTTCACTAGGGTACACAAGACAGAAAAGTAGATGGAAAAAAAGGGAAGAGGAAAGCAGTTAGGAGAGGGAAGCAGAAGAAAAGCAAGGAATGGTGAGCTATACAGGCCAGATAAAATCCCTTGGAGGCTGCACTTAGGCCAGCTGCAGAATCCTCGAATGTGACTAAGAGAGATGCAACTCCACGACTAAAAGCAGGAGCTCGTTCTAACCCGTAAACAAACTCTGGAACTGTCCTTGAGGCTCGAAGTAAGTATTTCTAGGTCCCTCAGCCAGATCCATTGCTTTGTAGGCCCAGTTTGGCCAGTTTGGGTTTTATGGATTTAAACACCAAAGTCACTCATCTTACTTCTACCAAGCCTCCAATTAAGGGTCTCCTGAAGTCTGGAGAATGTTACATCACTCAGCAAAAAGCTCAGGTAGGGTAATCTAGCCCACCTGAGGGGGAAGCATCAGAGAAAGTGGAGCTTAACTCCTCTGAAACAAAGAGGGAAAACCACTTGGTATAATTTCCTTCATCATACTGATTTCTCATGACTCTTGCAAGCATTTCTAAGGCTTCCTTTGTTCTACTTCTGGAAGCTTCCATATAAACTGGTATAAGAGAAATCTGTAAGAAAGGACCTACCTAGATGCTGTGGAGTTACCTTTTCCCCAATTCTACTCAGCTCCAGCATAGAGAACAAAAGTAACCGCTCTATTTCCTTTTTGGTAGTTATTTTAGATGAGAGAAACTTAACATCCAACTGAGGGTATTTCACCTTCACCCAAATAAAATCTTTCAATGACTTCTCATAGTCTGTAACAGAATTTGAATTCTATGGAAAATCTTAACACTTTTATCCTCTATAATTTGTCTGCAACATTTTTTTGCACATTATGCCATCCTCCCCAACAATTCCCCAATGAACCAGCTGCTCCAACACAACTAGTGTCCTTATTGGCCTTCCAGTGCTATTGCCATTATGCTATTTCCTCCCCCTGGAATGGCCTCTTCTTTCCAGTTGCCCAAATTTTATCCACCACGATGTACTTATCAAACTCAAACACTACATCTTCATGAAACATTCACTGACTATAATTTCCTTAAAAGCTTCTGGCAATTACACTTTTGGCACCCCTTTATGTTGCTCAATATAGGGCCTTATCCAAAGTTGTCACTAATAAATATGTGTTGACTGAAAAACAAAAACTGGCTTTACCCATTGACAGGAAAAAACGAGAACAGTGGAGTTACAGAAAGCTTTTCTAGTTCTTTCCCACTACCACAGGAGGTAAAAGTACTCTAGATGTGAACTGGGCCAAAAAATAGATTGAAATATTTTTAAGGTTTTTTGGAAACAAAAGTAATAAAGCTTGATTACTCCAACTATGTCTATAAAAGCTAGAAGCTCTGAACAAACAAGAAAGGATAAAACACCAGAAAGAAACCTGCAGATCTAGCTGAGAGCTGGATTTCACTCTGTCCTCGCTTTGCCTCACCTTTAGCCCAGTGTAGAGGTCCCGGTGTAGCCGCTCCATAATAAGCAGCACAGCAATGCTGGAGCCACCACCGTAGTTATAGTCGATGACAGAACCATGGAGATCTACCAATCGCTCATGCTTTGGCAGAGACCTGATGGGAAGGAGAAAGGTCTAGGCTACAATGCACAGCATGCCACACGTGGGAAGGAACCACCTTGAGACCAAGCCTAGTCCAGGTCCACAGGTGATGGCCCTCAGTACAGAGAGAGGGCAAAGAGAATAGCCTCTTGAGCAAGGATGAAGAATTATGCAATCTAAAAATGGATAAGCCTTAAGCACTAAGGAAGAAAGTCAAACGGTAGGATGAGTTTGAGAAATTAGGATGGTGAGGAAAGGGCAAGCAAACACAGAAAAGGCCGTGAAGATAGCACAGTTCTGAGCCAGCGCAGAAACACTGGTCTTAAACATCTGAGACCTAGGTGTGGAGAGACAGGCATGCTTATAGCTCTTGGTACAGAATTTATGCCAGGCTTTGGCTTCCCTGGATCTTTTCCCAAAGGCGAATGAGACGCGACCCACCTCATATAGTGAAACTCCAAAGCCAGGTCATTCCAGTGCTTCTCATCTGGAGGAACAACTGACTTCAGGGCACAAGGGAAGTGTCCCCCCCAGTTGTCACATAGGTATACCACACCATACTGGCCCCGGCCCAGTTCCTGTCCCAGTTTAGGTTTACCTACAAGGTACAGAGACAGAGATAAGGCAGGCAGGATGGGAACTTGCTGGGCAACCTCCTTAAGATTCTTAGCCATGGACCTGCCTAGAGGCAGGAAGTCTTAATTTCATGGGGAGATGGGTAGAATTCTGATGTCATTCTAAACTAACTGGTCTGATTTAAACAAACTTTGGTCCTGTTATTTGAACTATATAAATAGCAGGACCAAACACACTTTAGGAATTCAAAAACACATCAGGAGTGATTGGATTCTCCAGGCTGAACATGAGAATGTCAGGTATCCAGAAGGCTCTTCTAATTTACTTGTGAAAAAACAAGGACTCACGATGCAGCAAGACATCCTGTAAAGAACGGCTCTCCAGAGAAAGGCGGGCCAGGCGTGGGGCGTGATCTTTCCGAACCTTCAGCCATAGATCTTCAGTTTTCTCCAACCGACCTGAGTGGCCAGCTTCCAGCTGAGAGGACACAGAAAAAAGACATGACGATATCAAGTCCCTGGCTCTGGCTTCCTCCTCTGTTATACAGGGATAATAATATCTGCCTCATAAGGATAACTGTGAGAATAAGATGTACATAACATATTTAGCTCAGAGATTGGTCATAGTGGGCTCTCACCTAGTAATAATTTTTCCTCCTGATGCGTATCACATCTACCCACCCTCCCCAACACAAACACAAACACATGCACATACATGCATACACAGGCATGTACACACACACACCAAAGGGACACGCAGACATCACATAACTGTAAATTGGGATTGTCAATCAGTCCTAAAATACTATATAAACTTAATATAAAATTCCTGCCCCTCAATTTTCATTCTTCAATGAAATGGGGAGAAATTAACTGACTCCCTGAATTTTCCCTATAGTTAGAATAGAAAAATAACCATGTGAAAAATTCATTTATGAAATTTCCTGTGACATATTATCCTTTAACAGAATAGAAAGAAAATATATTGATTTTTAAAAATGATGTGGAAAGCAGAGAGTAAAATATTCCCCAATATATGAGGTTCTTCTTTGCTTGATCCAGCTGTATCTCCTTTCACACATACCCACCTGCCGCAAGGAGGCTGCAAAAGCCTCGTGAGAACTATTGAGCCGAGTCCGGAACTGGCTGCAAATGCTTTTGGCCAACTTGGAGGCACTGAGGCTCTCAATGGCTTCCTGGGCCACCTTCCTCTTCCATTCTAGTGTGATGGCAGGTGGGCTCACCCATGTGATACGCTGGATGATCTGCCAAGACAAGGACAGTGAGAACATTAAGGGATGGGAGACAGAAATCAGTAGAAAGAACCAATACCTTCCCTCTCCAGGTTATCCACTGTTAAGACAGGAGCCATATGAAGGCCGAGACTCCTCTCCAATTCCATCTACCTCAAAATCAGGGCTCAGCCCAAACGAAAGCATTAAAGAACATGAGGCCTAGTCTATGTGCTTACAAACTCTCAATATGTTACATCTAGTGCCAGGAAGTACCTTATAAATCCCTTTGTTAAGTCAGTAAATAACTTTGTATAAGAGCTAGATCAAATTCCAGAAAAGGAACCATACTCATGGCCTCTGGCAACAAAGCCTGGTTCTTAGAAAACATTTAGGTTGAGACAAAGAAATATGAAGAAGCTAGTGAAGCAGAGTTTTATGGCTCCATAAAATATCATTTAAACACGCCACTTTTAAGAGTTAAAGGGGGTACTGTTAATAATTACTTCAGAATAGGCATAAACCAGAATTCTCCCAGGCAAGCAAACTAGGGCAAATGGCTACCCCACAGTAATAGAAAATCCTAGATACCCACGATTTATCGGAGTGACTAAGTGACTATAATTCACTTGAGCCAACTAAGGGCTGAAACTTTTTTCTCTAAGTAACCTCTACCTGTTTGATTTGCTCCCATAGCATCCTTGTAACTGAGGACCCAGAGTGAAATGTGACTTCAACATGATAGGCGGCATTTAAGATCTGAAAGAGAACACACGAAAGAAAATCAATATGCCCTGCATAGAGTGGCTATTTAAAAAAATGCCATGAATGATATTTACTCTAAGAACATAGTCTGGTTTTATGGTTCTCAAATTTATCCCTCAATATATGTGCAGAGTCAATGCAAGCTGATCATCTGTTTTGTGACTATTTGGGCCCCTTCATTTTCTCCTTGCTCATCAATGTAAACTGCAATTGTACAGTTCACGAGCACCCTCCATATGCAGTGGTCAAGTGATAAGAAAACAAAATAAAATTCTAAGTAGATCAACAAAAAGTTGAAAAGAAAACTGTTGACTAACTTGAAGTTGGGCTGATGTGTAGATTCTATTTCATGTGTTATCTATGATGTGGCATCCTAAACATTCTTTGAGTACCTGTTTGAGATTATTACTGGTGATGTGAACTGAGACATCCTGAGACTTCTCTAGGCTCTGCAGACACCGCTCCAGGGTTCCCACGAAGCTCTCGCGTAGGTAATCCACTGAGCTGATCAGCTTGTTAGCCACCGCCTGATTCAGCCGGGAGATGATGAGTTCCTGGATCTGTCGGATGCAGCATTTGATCTCTCTGGTGCCCACTGGTTCTCCATTCTCAGGAACAATGACATCTATGGAGACAGAGAAATTAAGCAGTTGGCTGTGAGGAAAAGGGGCAGGCACACTGAATAAAGCCATCCCCAAGGGCCTACCATGATGACAGCTACAAAACACATGGCTGGCTGACCAACTCTGCCCCTCAGGATGGTCGGGAGCCATGGAACGCTCAACACTTAAGGGAGCTAAGAATCTGAGAAGGAGCAATTGTGTCTAGAATGAGTCTATTGATTTCATTAGCTTTTTGGTCACATTTATAGGACAGGAAGAACATTTATTGAGTGCAGACTATTTGAAAACACTATGGTATTTTACATATGTAGTCTAATTTAATCTTCACAATAACTTTGTCATGTGGTATTATTGGTTATATTTTATAGATCAAGAAATAGCCTCCAAGAGAGGACAAATAGGTAGGGATGGCACAGTTAGGAATTAATTTGGCTAGCATTTGAACCCAAAGCTCATGGATTCCAAAACCTCTGATCTTTGTAATGTTTCACACTAACTAGTATGTTGAAAAAAATCCCCGAGTCAGGAATTCAATTCTAATCAATTATGAGATAAATAAAAAGTAAAGCTGGAATGTTGTCCCCATCATGCCACTACCTCTTAGGATAAGAAACTCTGTTTTGCAAGCCAGAGGACAGAAGAAGTTAAGAAAAGACAAATTACCTGCAAAAACACCACTCCTGAACACCACTCATGTCTACTGGTGGAAATTTAAATTAGTGCTACCTCTTTGGAGGAAATGTGGCAATATCTGCCAAAATTCTAAACTAGCCAACCAAAAAAAAATATGTATATACCCTCTGACCTAACCATTTTGCTTCTAGAAATTAATTTTCTAGAAATATATCCTTATATATCCCAAAGATATGTATGTACAATGATGTCCGATGCAGTAGTTTGTAATAGCAAAAAAAGAAAAGCAACAGCCTAAATGTCCACCAGTAGGGGAGAAGTTACATAAATAAAGGTCTAACCATTAAAAGACAAATTTGTATACACATTTATGAAAGATCTCTAACATACAAATTAAGTAAAAAAGTAAGAAGCAGAAGAACATACAGAGGAAAACTTGATGACCAGGGGATAGTATCTTTCTATCTTTGAGTTAAGTCTGATATATGTAAGTATTATCTTTTCAAAAATTAAATATTTTATAAAGTATATATGTCATGATACCCAGCATTACCTATATTTAGTAACAAACAAAACCAATGATAGAAATCTGAATATGTAGTAACACTCTTCTAAATCTATTTATCAAGAATACCCAGAAAGGACTTAGAACAAAGTAAGAAGCAGACATGTAAGTCGTGTCTAACATAGAGCCAACTACGTATGTAGATCTATGAAGGCAAAAGGTAGTTAACGGAGCCAGATATCTGATCTACTTTTTCCTGATTACACGTCTGTTGAACTAACCACTATATCCCAGACACCAAACATGGTATGCCCAGCACGAAACAGACAATCAAATATTTCACTGTCTGCCCAATCTACCTGCCCTGACCCTCCTTTATCACGTGCACTGTGATGCCAGCACCGCTGTTCCAGTGTCTGTGCATTATACAAAGAAGACTTCCTAGATTTCCACTGCAAGTGACCATTTTTTGGCAACTCCTTCCTACCATAGGAATTTACCAAAGAGGTATTTCTGTTCATCTTTAGAAAGACCTAAAGGAGAATGATGTCAGAAACATGGCGGAGAGATGTCCCTAGATCTCTCCCCTTGAAACAACAATAAGCTGAACATCTAAAGTGCAACAAAAGACACCCAAACTGCACGCCAGCACGTCTGAGTGTGGAATCTGCGCATAAGAGCTACCACAGTGCACATGGAACGTTCTCAAGGACTGACCACATACTGGGACACAGAGATAGCCTCAACAAATAAAAGAGGGTTGAAATCATACCTACCACATTCTCTGATCATAATGATTTGAAACTAGAGATCAACTGTAAAAAGAAAGCAGGAAGAACCACAAATATATGGAGATTAAATAACATGCTAAGAATGACTGGGTCAGAGGAGAAATAAAAAGAGAAATCAAGAGATACAGAGAAATGAATGATAATTATAGTACAACATATCAAAACTTTTGGGACACGGCAAAGCGGTAATAAGAGGAAAGTTCGTATCATTACAGGTCTATCTTAAAGAACGAGAACAAGACCAAAGAAACAGCCTAATGCTTCATCTTAAAAAACTAAAAAAGTAGAACAAATGAAGCCTAAGGAAATAATCAAAATTAGAGCAGAATTAAATGAAATTGAAAACAAAAATACAACAGAAAAGATAAATGCAACAAAGAGCTGGTTCTTTGAGAAGGTTAATAAAATTGACAAACCCCTGGCTAGATTCAATAAAGAAAAAAGAGAAAGGACACAAATAAACAAAATCAGGGATGAAAGAGGACAAATTACGACAGACACCGCAGAAATACAAAGGATCATACAAGAATACTATGAAAAACATATAAAACCAAATTTAATAACCTAGAAGAAATGGACAAGTACTTAGAAAGATCATCAAAACCTACCAAAAAGTAAAAGTCCAGGACCAGATGGCTTCACCAGTGAATTCTACCAAACATTCAAAGGAGATTTAATACCTATTTTCCTCAAACTTGTCCAAAAAATCAAAGAGAAGGCAATACTTCCCAACTCATTTTATGAAACCAATATTACCTTGATACCAAAACCTGGTAACGATAACACACAAAAAAGAAACTAAAGACCAATATCTCTCATGAACACAGATGCAAAAATCCTAAATAAGATACTAGCAAACCGAATACAGCAACATATTAAAAAGATTATACACCATGATTAAGTGGGCTTCATACCAGGGGCATAGGGATGGTTCAACATATGCAAATAGATTAATGTAATATGCCACATAAACAATTAAAAAATAAGAATCATATGATCATATCAATAGATGCAGAAAAAGCCTTCGACAATATACAGCATCCATTTATGATTAAAGCACTTCACAAAACCGGTATAGAAAGTACTTTAACATAATAAAAGCCATATATGACAAACTCTCAGCCAACACTATACTTAATGGTGAAAAACCAAAAACCTCTAAGATCAGGAATAAGACAATGCTATCCACTATCACCACTGCTATTCAATATAACATTGGAGGTCCTAGCGAGTGTAATTAGGCAAGAGAAAGATATAAAAGGCATCCAAATAAAAAATGAAGAAATTAAACTGTCACTATTCGTGGATATGATTCTCTATATAGAAAACCGTAAAGACTCCACAAGAACACTACTAGAAAAAATAAGCAAATACAGTAAAGTTTCTAAATTCAAAATCAATGTTCAAAAATTCATAGCATTCCTGTACTCTAATAATAAAGTGTCAGAAAAAGTGAAAAAATTGCAACAAAAAGAATAAAATACCTAGGAATAAATCTAATAAAATATATGAAGGACCTATGTAATGAAAACTGTAAGATCCTATTAAAAGAAATCGAAGAAGATACAAAAAATTGAAAAGACATTCCATCTTCTTGAATTTGAAGAATTAACATACTTAAAATGACCTTATTACCTAAAGCTTTATACAGATTTAATGCAATCCCCATCAAAATCCCATCGGCATTTTTAAAGAAACAGAACAAAAAATCATCAGATTTGTATGGAAGCACAAAAAAACCCAAATTGCCAAAGCCATCCTGAGAAAAAAGAATGAGGCTGGAGGTGTCACTCTGCCTGACTTCAAATTATACTACAAAGCAACTACAATCAAAACAGCATGGTACTGGAAGAAGAACAGACACAGAGACCAGTGGAACAGAATCGAGAGTC